>NW_022589711.1:64152280-64228888 GCF_004348235.1 Phoca vitulina | reverse complement strand
TCTCCTCTTTCATTCATGATTTTGTTGATTTGGGTCATTTCTCTTTTCTTTTTGATAAGTCTGGCCAGGGGCTTATCAATCTTGTTAATTCTTTCAAAGAACCAGCTCCTAGTTTCGTTGATCTGTTCTACTGTTCTTTTGGTTTCTATTTCATTGAATTCTGCTCTGATCTTTATTATTTCTCTTCTCCTGCTGGGTTTAGGCTTTATTTCCTGTTCTTTCTCCAGCTCCTTTAGGTGTAGGGTTAGGTTGTGTACTTGAGACCTTTCTTGTTTCTTGAGAAAGGCTTGTATTTCCATGAATTTTTTTAATTCTTCTTTAATTTCCTGGTTGACCCATTCATTCTTCAGTAGGATGCTCTTTAGCCTCCATGTATTTGAGTTCTTTCTGACTTTCCTCTTATGATTGAGTTCTAGTTTCAAAGCATTGTGGTCTGAAAATATGCAGGGAATGATCCCAGTCTTTTGCTACCAGTTGAGACCTGATTTGTGACCTAGGATGTGATCTATTCTGGAGAATGATCCATGGGCACTTGAGAAGAATATGTATTCTGTTGCTTTGGGTTGGAATGTTCTGAATATATCTGTGAAGTCCATTTGGTCCAGTGTGCCATTTAAAGTCTTTATTTCCTTGTTGATCTTTTGCTTAGAAGATCTGTCCATTTCAGTGAGGGGGCTGTTAAAGTCCCCCACTATTATTGTATTGTTGTCGATGTGTTTCTTTGCTTTTGTTATTAATTGGCTGCTCCCATGTTAGGGGCATAGATAGTTACAATTGTTAGATCTTCCTGTTGGATAGACCCCTTAAGTATGATATAGTGTCCTTTCCTCATTTCTTATTATAGTCTTTGGTTTAAAATCTAATTTGTCTGATATAAGTATTGCCACCCCAACCGACACAAATATAATCAAGTGATCTTTGACAAAGGAGTAAAGGCAATTTGATGGAAAAGGATGATCTTTTGAAAAATGGTGCTGGAACAATTGGACATTCATATGCCAACAATAACAACAACAAAATCTCAACAGAGAACTATACTTTTCATAAAAATTAACTCAAAATGGATCATAGACCTAGATATAATTTGAAAAACTATAAAATGCCTAGAATATAACATAAGACAAATGAAGGGACAGTGGATTTGGTGATAAATTTTTAGATAAAACATCAAAAGTATGATCCATGTAAGAAAATTATGATAATTTGGACTTTATTAGAGTTAAAAACTTGTTGGTGAGAGACGCTGTTACAAGAATAAAAAAACCACAGACTGGGAGAAAATATTTGCAAAACACATATCTGATAAAGGGCTGTTATACAGAATATTCAAAGAACTCTTGAAACTCAACATTAAGACAATGAACAATCCAATTAAAAAATGGACAAACGACCTAAACAGACATCTCACTAAAGAAGGTAAACAGATGGCAAAGAAGCATATGAAAAGATCTGTACATCATACATCATTAAAGAATTGCAAATTAAAAGACCAAGAGGTACCACTACACAGCTATCAGTGCAGCCAAAATCTAGAACACTGACATTACCAAATACTGGTGAAGATGTGGAGCTACAGGATCTCTCATTTATTAGTGGTGGGAGTGCAAAATGGTATAGCCACTTTCAAAGATAGTTTGGCAGTTTCTCACAAAGCTAAACAGAGGCTTATATGACCAGCAGTCATGTTCCTTGGTATTTACCTGAATGAGTTGAACACTCTGTATACACAAAAACCTACACATGAATGTTTAGCAGCTTTATTCATAATTATCAAAACTTGGAAGCAACCAAGATGTCCTTCCATAGGCAAATGGATAAACTGTGGTACATAATAATAAAATATTATTCGGAGATAAAAAGGTCTGAACTATGAAGCAGCAAAAAGATACAGAGAAATCTTCAATACTTTTTGCTAAGTGAAGGCAGTGTGAAAAGGGTACATACTGTATGATCTCAACTAGACAACATTCTGGAAAAGGCAAAACTAAGAAATAATAAAAAGATCTGTAGTTTCTAAGAGACCAGGGAGGAGGCAAAAGGGAAAAGAAATACATAGGTGAGGTATAGGGGATTTTTAAGGTGGTAAGACTGTTCTGTATAATTGTAATGGTGGGTAAATTACATTATGCACTAATCAAAATCCATAGAACTGTACAACAAAGAGTGAAACTTAATGTAAAATATGAACTTTAATTCACAATAATATATCAATATTGTTTTATTAATTGTAATAAATGTTACTGTACCTAATCCAAGATGTTAATAATAGGGGATACTATGTGTTGCGGGGGAGTTTTGGGAATTCTCTGTACTATATACTTAATGTTTCTGTAAATCTATTACTCTTCAATAAAGTGACTAAAAAATTAGGGAAATGTCATTCTGTAAATGGAAATAATTATACCAGAAGCAACATAAACATTAAAATTTTGATTTGGCAGATAACATGAAAGGGGAAATTTATCCCTGGAAAAAATGCTATATATTTTTTTCAATGTGGACAGAATAATATAACAGTCACTATAAACATTTATCCAAATAGAATTTAAATTAAACATGCTATATGTTTACTTTACAGAATGGTTTATTTTCAGATCTCATTTAACAGAGAGAAATAATAGTTGTTACGTTACCATGCATTGTTCATTTTCACTACTGAGCTAAAATATAAATGCAGTGAGAATGAACATCACTCCATATAAAACACAGTACTCTCTCAAAGTAAATGGTATTTGCTTTTACTCAGTATTAGCTAATAGTCCAATTCAATGTGGTTTATGAAAGAGTGTAATGTGGTTAGCAGATTTTTCTACCTACTCCAAGAGCCAGACTAAAGTTCCCAGTAGAATTGAATTTGGGTATTAGACAACAGGAAATGTGGCTGCTGATAACTGAGTTACTTTAAAGCCTGAAGCAGTCACTGGGACATTTTGTCCATTAAGTATACAGATGGCAAAGTAGATATGCCATTCACAGCTGCATGCATGAGGCTATGACATTTTTGTCTATATTAATCTCATGGATCACTTGACATGACTCATTCAACCTCTCTTTCTATTACATGAAAAGAAAGCTAACTAGCAAGACTTATGATGGTTTTTAAATAGATCCACACACTGTTACTGTCTACCCTTAAAAGTTTTAGAGGGAAATAAAAATACTCATTTCATTTTACCAAGTAATCAGGCAAACAAAGGGTACATTTTGTGGTTTAATTTCCCCTCATAATCATGGTAAGGCAGTCAAAAATTAAGCCTAAAATAGTGCAATAGGCCCAAAAAGAGTATACTTGATGCATATGTTCCTGACAAGAGTTTTTATCTTCAGTGGCAGTGGGGACAAGATACTAAAACTTAAAATGGAAATTGAATTTCAGGAAAATGCATTGGCTACAATTATTCAAAATTCCCAGAAAAAAAACAAAAAAAAACTTTATAAGAGCTTAATGGTTTGTTTCGTCTGAACCTTATAATCATGAGCCAACCATAAATCAGGAAATCTGCTCAACCATCTGTGTCTTACCTGTAAGTTTCAATTTTCACAAATCTCTGTGCTCTGATGAACATATAGGACATATAGAACATATAGAACATTATAGGACAAAGTCATGATGGACATATTTAGCAAGGCAATATGACCTGCAGTCTACCAGCTCCAGCCAGACTAAAAGACATCTAACTGGATGATTATCACCAGATAAAATAAAACACGAGTAGTAATGACCGGTATATATGAAACAGCAGAAGCACAGAACTCAAGCCTTAAACAAAAGGAGAAGCATTCTATGACCAAGAATTTGAAACTGCCAGTTGGGAACCTGGAGGATCCTAGACAACTTTAATCAATGCTGGAGCAAAATTTGAAAACTCCTAGTCTGAAAATTGGGAGTTGAGTTCTCCATTTAAAGAGCCATGCATGAAAAGGAAAGTTAATCCTAAACTGTGTATAGATTTTTTTGTGTATAGATTTGAGCTGAGAGAACAAGGTCTGAAATTCTATGTCACGCTAAAAGTCACCTCTGTTTATGTAAATTAGGTTGCACTTTGAAGATGTTTAAGCCTCTTTAACAGAAACTACTTGATCTTTAAATATACTTTTAGATGAAAAAAGAATATTTTGGGATGCTGAGCAATTCAGTATAGCCTACAAGCTCTCTCTCTCTCTTAAATTATACTCATCTGTTTACATTGTCTTTTTCTGATGTGTGTTGCCACAGAGCCCCAAAACAAAAATCATCTTTGACTTTCATCTTCAAAATTTGACATATTGGAGGAGCAATTCAGGACAATATTTAAATATTAAATAGGAAGAGGGCTCACACTCTAATACACAGAGGGAAATAAGTGGTGAAATAACATTTATAGGCTTCTAAATGGCAAATGTGTCTGAAGTGGGTAGAGCATGCTGCTTTCCTATCCTGGTAAAGAAATAAAAATGTGCCAACAAAAATAGCACTGAGAATACCTGAAGGGTGGAAACACTATATCAATAAAAGCATTCTGCTGCCCATTAAGCCAATTAGATTCATGGAGTCTAAGAGCTGAAAGGGGGTATAAAGACTATCTCACCAGGCATTCACAACCTCAACCATTTCAAAAATGTTCTCTGTAAACATGCCTCCTGGAATTCACAGCCTTGTGTAGTCTCCTCCTACAAATTGGATGTGGAGTCTCTAGCCCCAGGTGCTTCTGCTGATGCCACATGGATCAGACATACCACCCAGTTGAGCCTTTCTTGAATACCTGATCCACAAAATCATGAGCAAAATAAGATAGTTGTTTTAAGCTAGTAGATTTTGGGAAGGTTGGTTTTGTAGCAATAAATAACCAGATCAATGACTTTTAAGTTCAAAATATACCTTGCAGGCCTACCTGATTATTGTATTTTTTTTCATGTGTCCATCTAGAATCATTTTCCTTTAGCCTTAGATATCTTCCATTGCTTATTACTGGTGATGAATTCTTCCAGTTTTTGTTTGTTTGAACACATGTTCATTTTTGAAGAATATTGCTACTAGGTCTAAAATTCTAGGTTGTTGGCAGCTACCATTTTTTTCTTTTTTTTACTGGAGTATAATATACAATGTTATATTAGTTTCAGGTGTACAATATAATGATTCAACAATTCTATACAGTACTCAGTGCTCATCATGATAAGTGTACTCTTAATCTCCTTTATCTATTTCACCATCCCCCCACCCACCTCCCCTCTGAGAACCACCAGTTTGTTCTCTGTATTTAAGAGTCTGTTTTTTTCTCTCCTTTTTTCTTTGTTCATATGTTTTGTTTTTTAAATTCCACATATGAGTGATTTAATATGGTATTTGTCTTTCTGTGACTGACTTATTTCACTTAGCATTATACCATCTGGGTCCATCCATGTTCCAAATGTCAGGGTCACAAAACTTTTTTTATGGCTGAGTAATAATCCAGTGTGTGTGTGTGTGTGTGTAATCTTCTTTATCTATTGATAAACACTTGGGTTGCTTCTTTATTGTGACTATGTAAATAACACTGCAGTAAATATAGGGGTGCATGTATCTTTTTCAATTCGTGCTTTCATTTTCTTTGAGTAAATAACCAGTAATGGAATTATTGGATCATAGGGTAATTCTATTTTTAAGTTTTTCAGGAAGTTTTTCACAGTGGCTGAACCAATTTGCATTCCCACCAACAGTGCATGATGGTTTCTTTTTCTTCACATCCTTGCCAACATTTGTTATTTCTTGTCTTTTTATTTTAGCCATTTTGACAGGTTTGAGGTATTATCTCATTGTGGTTTTGATTTGCATCTCCCTGGATTAGTGTTGTTGAAGATCTTTTCATGTACCTGTTGGCCATCTGTATGTTTTCTTTGGAAAAATGTATATTCAGGTCATCTGCCCATTTTTAAATCAGATTATTTGTTTTGTTTTATTTTTGATGTTGAGTTGTATAGGTTCTTTATATATTTCAGATATACCCCTAATTAGATATATCATTTGCAAATACCTTCTCCCATTCAGTATGTTGCCTTGTTTTGTTGGTAGTTTTCTTTGCTGTGCAAAAGTTTTTTTTTTTTTTTGGTGTAGTCCCAATAGTTTAATTTTGCTTTTGTTTCCCTTATCAGAGGAGACCTGATATGTTTCCATGGCTGATATCAAAGAATTTACTGTCTGTGGTTTCTTCTAGGAGTTTTATGGTTTCTTTTCTCACACTTAGGTCATTAATCCATTTTGATTTTATTTTTGTGTATGATGTAAGAAAGTGGTCCAGTTTCATTCTTTTGCATGTAGCTGTCCAGTTTGCCCAGCACCATTTGTTGAAGAGACTGTCTTTTCCCCATTTTATATTCTTGCCTCCCTCGTCATAGAATAACTGACCATTTAATAGTGAGTTTATATTTCTGGGCTCTCTATTCTTTTCCATTGATCTGTGTGTCTGTTTTTGTATCAGTACCATACTGTTTTGATTACTACAGTTTTGTAGTATATCTTGAAATCTGGGGTTGTGATACCTCCAGGTTGTTCTTGCTGGAGACTGCTTTGGCTATTCAGAGTCCTTTATGGTTCTACTGAATTTTAGTATTATTTGTTTTAGTTCTGTGAAAAATGTTGGTATTTTGATAGAGATTACATAAATCTGCATATTCTTTGGATAGTGTAGACATTTAAACAATATTTGTTCTTCCAATCCATGAACATGGGATATCTTTCCATTTGTTTGTGTCATTTTCAATTTTTTCACCAATATTTTACAGTTTTCAAAGTACAGGTCTTTCACCAATTTGGTTAGGTTTATTTCTAGGTGTTTTATTATTTTGGTGCAATTGTAAATAGGATCGTTTTCTTAATTTCTCTTCTACTTAATTATTAGTGTAAATAATGCAACAGATTTCAGTATATTAATTTTATATCCAGTCATTGTATTTTAATACTTATTCACTGAAAAATGCATATGATATTTTGGATATAATGATAAGAAGCTCCTATTAATTCAGTAATGCTTTTTAAAAAAATTCTAGTAATAACAATCATGACAATTATAATGGCTTACTTTAATTTATTTGCAAAAAGCTCTTCCAAGAGCTTTCCTTAATTATGCTATTTAATAGTCCTAATGCACCTATGAAGAAGGTATTGTTATTAGCATCCTCATTTTATAGATGAGGAAACTGAGTCACAGGAAGATTAAATAACTTTTCCCACTGTCACCTACCTAGTAAGGAATTATTACATATTTTATTCATTACAATAGTAAATATGCTTGATACAGTGTAGTTCATAAGGCATACGAACATACTATTTATTTACAATTCTCAGTACATTAATAAATTTATAGTCACTGTATAGCTGTAGGCTCTCCAGAAAATTCATGGACCACTGTTTGAGACCATTGATCTAGATGAATTCCCAGGACTTTTTTTTTTTAGAAGAAAACATGGGGAGGGGTAGAGTAGTTATATGAATAGCCTAAGTTGTGTAGTTAGTGGCCTAGTCAGAGCTACAACCCCTTGTTAGTGATTTCCAATTCAATATCTTTATACTAGTCCTTGGTCATCTTTAACTATGTTATGTCTTTCTGTCATAAGTATGCTCTGACTTTAGTTCCTATTGAAGTTAAAATCTTCAAAATCCTCTCTCATTGTGAATTTATAGTTTTTAGAAATTTTACTTTTATCTGATTATGAATTATATTTTCTTGTCATTCCAGGTAGTGTAAACCCCGAAGAAATAAGATCACACCTTTAAAAAAAAAATCCAATATGCACTTTTATTCAGATTGGCTTTATCACAAATCAGTTTTTACTGTCCTATGCAAAACAATTTAAAAAATTTTAGGTAGGAAACTATTCCTATTTTGATTTCTCGTCTACTTAATACTGTCTACTATGTTATGCTGCATCAGCCTTGTTCTATATGCTGTGGGGATTATCAGTTGCCAAGTAATCCAATTCTTTCTATTCTTTCTTTGTCTTAATGCCTTTTTTTTTTTTTTTTACGTTCCAAGGGTGATCAATGTAAATATCTTGCCAAAGTTCATTTCTTGTGCATGTTACTTCTAAACATCATTCAATCTTTGAGTGGATAGCTTTATAGGAGTTCATCTTAGGTGAACTTGAATATGCCCATTTTTCTTTGAGAGTGGAATGAAGAGTTCTAAACAAGTCATAAAACTGTAAAAGCAATTTTAAGAGTCCATCCTGATTGTTCCCACTGTGAAATAGAAAGAAGCATCGGGGTTTCAAAAACATTCCTGTACTCAAGGATATATCAGTAACTATTTATTGAACATTCCAGCAGAAAACATTAGGTAGACTGGGGAGAACTCTGCAGTGGTTCGATGAGTTATTTACAGAGTTCTCAAGGCAAGGTATTGTTATTCATGCTAAATATGAGTTGCCTAACAGTAAATCCAATAGTACCAAAAAGGATTTTATGACAGAAATCTCCTGTTAATTTGTCGTTAGCATTGTCATCATTGGATCCATATAATTGTAAAATTATAGTTCTGAAAAAGACCTTAGAAATATACTTAAGCCCCCTCATTTTATCCATAAGAGAATGTAAACCCAGATACAAAGCAGGTCAGTTTCTGTGACTTTTAATGATTGGCATAGTCAAGTTTAGACATCAGACCCCTTAACCCCCACATGGGCTTATGTGTTTATGTCTAGTACACCATTGCAAAGAGCAATGATAGGTAGTTAGTGACAGAAAATAATAAAAACAAAACCAATTCTTGCATATTTCGGGTTATGCAAAGGATTGAAAAGTAGAAATAAAGTTTGAACAATAAGTAGTTTTCTGAAATGTTATAACATCAGAGAATATGTGTTCTGATTACACTAGCTCCTCCTGTCCTTTGGTAGAGGACAATGCTTTTAAAGAATTCTAACAACACAAATCATGACAATTATAATGCCTAAACTTTATTCAGTTGTCTCTGGATCTAAGTTTCTTCTGTAAAATAATAAAACATTCTACTTTGTCTATTCATCAGACTTCTGTGAGAACAACATAAAACAACTTTCCTGACAAAGAAAATTATTTATTGAATTCATTTCTCACCACAAATGATGTTGATTGAGAGATAAGTCCAAGAGCAGTATACTTACAATTCTAAAGATAGCTACTGTTCTTCAGCCTCTTCTATGTGGCAAATCCTATGTTAGCTGTTTTCCATTAACTGTATCTAATTCTCACATCATCCTTGTGATTTAGCTGTTTATTTTTTCCTCACTGATGTGAGGAAATTGAATATCAGCGAGATTAGAAACTTAACTAATGTAAAATGACTAGAAAGTATTTAAGGCAAGTCTGAATTTAAAGTCTGGGCTTTTTCCCATGATGCCAAGCAGCTTCAACTGCTCTCAAACTAAATAGCCTTATTAACTATTTAGCAAGTAGTTCTCCTTATATTTCTCTATCTTTAAGAAAAAGGCACCGAATTCAGTTGAAATTAATTGTTTGCCTGTGAATTCCTTGTCTTTGTAATGAGAAGAGTAAAATATAATGAGATTTAAAGAAATAGATACTAAATATGGTTGAATTACTCTTTTAATTAATACTTGTATTCTATATATCAAAATATGTTGTACATCTTAAATATATACAATTTTTATTTGTCAAAGTTAATACAGTATTTTAAAAAATCTGTATTCTGCATAATTGAGAATTAACTTAATGTAAGGACTTTAAAAGTCTAAAAGGAAAAAAATGGAAAAAGCTATACATTGCAAACACTAATCAAAAGAAATTTGTCTTTATATATATATAGCGCCTTTAAATAAGAAATAGTATTAGAAACAAAAAGGGACATTTATAATTCTAAAAAGTCAGCGAGGAAGATGTCAACATTCTAAATTTGTGTATACCTAATAGCATTGCCTCAAAACATATGAGACAATAATAATTGATAGAAATAAAAATGTAAAGAAACAAATCCATAATCTACAGAGAAAAAAAAAAAGAAAATCACTGAATATTTGGAACTTAGATTATTTACTTCCAAAAAAATCCCAAGTCAAAGAAAAAAAAAATGAAATTCAAAATGCTTTTAATTGAATGAAAATAGAAATTAGACATATTAAAATTTACTCTTCTTTTCTTCTTGAAGTGGATACTTAGATCATTGACTTTTAGCCTTTCTTAGGATTTGTTGAGACTTGCTTCACCTAGGGTTGGTTTTGGTAACTATTCTGTGTTCTCAGGAAGCAAAGAAACAAACAAAAAAGTAAATTAAACCCAAAGAAATAAGGAAAAACTAATGAAGGCAAGAGCAGAAGTTTATGAAAGAGAAAACAATGGCACACAGGTGGAACTGAACAAAGGCAAAAGTCATTACTTAAAGAAAAATCTAATAAAAGTCATAAATTCGTGTCAAAACTGATGAAGAAAAAGAGAACACAAAATATACCAATATCAACATGAAAAATACTAAAAATATAGTGGATATTATTATAAACAACTACAGAAAATTTAAAAATTTTTACAATTTCTATAATACATGTCTCTCTCATAAACATAGATGATGTAAAAATATTTTAGGGTTTGTTAATGAAATCAGTATGAGGTGTAATATATACATATACAATATAAAATAGCTATGTATTTGTGATGCATACATATGATATATCCATAATACATATTACATTGTAATATATTATACACATAATACATATTACACATGTTTCATGTGTAAAATGTACATATGCGAAATATATATGGATATGGATATATGCATATATGTATTGTATGTGTACATATACCTGTATACATATATCACATATAACGTATGAAGTATATGAGATATATATGTCACCTTCAGTGATATATATGAAATATCTATATGTATACATACACATAGATATGATATAAATATCACATCACAAACACTGAGATTTATATCAGAAGTAGAAATCTGGTCTAGTAGTAAGAAAATATAATGAATATAAATTAAAATAAATTTATGAACTTATAAATTAAATGGAAAATTCATATAATTTTCCAACATCAACATAATGAGAGAGAAAAATTATATGATCATGTGAATAGAGGAAAATTGCTTGCTATAATTCAATACCCATTCATCATAAAATTTTTGGAAAAGAGAAATATAAATATCCCTAAAATGGTTGTGTATCTACAAAAAAAAAAAAAAATCACACTTAACCATGAAATACTAAATGTTTTTCCAGAGATCAAAATGGATTAAGTCTGTCCACTTATATTCTACATTGTACTAGAGTTTGTAACTAGTTCAATTAGATAAGAAGAAACAAAAATTCTAAGTATTGCAAAGGAAGAAATGAAACATTCACAGATGACATGATTTTGTACATAGAAAAAACAATAATCCACAAGTAAACTATTAACAATAAACAAATTTGGAAAGTTTGTTAGATATAAAATAAATACATAGAAATTAATTGTAACTGAATACTAGTAATGAAAAATAAAAGTAAAAATTCAAAAGCTACTATTTATAATAGCATTAAAAATTCAAATACCTAGTAATAAATTTAGTAAAATGTAAGACCTTACATCAAAAACCTTAAAACATTTTTAAGAGATGGGTGCCTGGGTGGCTCAGTCAGTTATGTCTAACTTTTAATTTTGGCTCAGGTCATGATCTCAGTGTTGTGAGATCAAGCCCTGCGTCGGGCTCCACACTGGGCATGGAGCCTGCTTAAGATTCTTTCTCCCTCTCTCTCTGCTCTCTCCCCTTCCCACTCTCTTTTTTTTTTTTTAAAGATTTTATTTATTTATTTGCGAGAGAGAGAATGAGAGACAGAGAGCGTGAGAGGGAGGAGGATCAGAGGGAGAAGCAGACTCCCCGCTGAGCAGGGAGCCCGATGTGGGACTCGATCCCGGGACTCCAGGATCATGACCTGAGCCGAAGGCAGTCGCTTAACCAACTGAGCCACCCAGGCGCCCTCCCCACTCTCTTAGAGAAAAAAAAATTAAGAGACATTAAAGAAAACCTAAACAAACAGGGAGGACTATCATGCTTTGGATTAGAACATCTGATATGTTCCAGTGCTTCATAAACTGAGCAAATGATCAGTGCAATCTCAATAAAAATCTGAACAGAATTTTTAATGTAATTTAATGAGCTTATTCTAACATTTATGTGAGAATGCAAAAGACTTACAATAGTCAAAACAATTGAAAGAATGATGTTGTAGAATTTACAACACATGTAAAGCCAGATGTCAAGGCATACAAAGTCCCAGTAATTAAGAATAACCTGGCATTAGCACATGGGGACCAATAAAAAAGAACATAGAACAGAAAAGAGGTCCACACATCTGTGAATACTTATGAGAAAGGTGACTGCTAAAAAATCGTTTTTATTAATAGATAACATTGGATCAATTGAACATTCATATAAAAATGATCTGTAGCTCACATTGAATAAAAAAGTAAATATTGGAAGAATTGTTTACTGAATATTAAAGCTAAAAAATGAAGTATCCAGTTGATATCATGAAAAAAAATGATAGCTACTGTAGCAGAATGACACTGGAGTCAGCAGAGATTTTTTAAAGAAGAAGACATAAAAGCAGTAATCCTAAAATAAAATTTCTGTAAGTTGGAATACATTCAAATTTAAATCTTCTTTTTATTAAAAGACA
The DNA here is from genome assembly GCF_004348235.1 of Phoca vitulina. Classification (NCBI taxonomy): domain Eukaryota; kingdom Metazoa; phylum Chordata; class Mammalia; order Carnivora; family Phocidae; genus Phoca; species Phoca vitulina. The sequence continues at coordinate 64,216,270 of NW_022589711.1, read as the reverse complement.
AAATGAAGAAAATAAATAGGCCAGCCACAGAGTTAGAGAAAATATTTATAATGTATTTAAGTAACAAAGCCCTCCTACTCAGAATATATGAGATCCATAAAAATTTATAAAAATACATAAGACCGCCATATGGAATTATGGGCAATGGTCTTAGACATCTACTTTATGACTGAGGATATCCAAATGGTCAGTAAGCCTATGAAAAATGCTCAATAGCATTAGTCATCAGGGAAATGCAAATTAAAGCTAAAGATGATACCACTATACCCCACCCCCAGCCAAAACAAAATTTTTTTTGTTGTTTTAAAATGAAAAAAGAAAGTGTTAGGGAGGGTGGATGTCGCATAACTGGAATTCCCATCCACTGCTGTGGAAATTGTAAATTGGTAAAACTACTTTGGAAACTGTTTGGCTATATCTACTAAAGCTGAATATATACATAATTTATCACTCTGTAATTCCATTACTATATATACATACCCACAAGAAATGTGTACATTTCTATACAAAACACAGGAACAAAAATGTTCATAGCAGCACGAATCATAACTGCCCCAAATAGGAAGCAATCCAAATATAAATCAACAGTAGAATGGAAAAACAAATTATGGCCTATTCAAACAATGGAATACTGAACAGAAATGAAAATAGATAAAATGTGCTATATGTAACTACATGAATAAATTTCACATAAACAGTGTTGAACAAAAGAAGCCCAGCATAAAGAATATACACTGTTACATTTATAAAAAGTTTCAGAAACAGAGAAATGATGTTGTTAGAAGTCAGGATTATGGTTACCTTTAGGGAGTAAGTATGAACCCATCACAGTGGGAAGGACACAAAAGAACTTCTGTGGTGCTGCTAGAACCGTATCTCTTGATCGGGATGATCATTATGCAGACATGTTTATTTTGAAAAAATTGATTAAGCTGTATACTTGTGGTTTGGGCACACACACCATACATTAATAAAAACGTTTATTAAAAGTGGAAGAATCAGGGAAATGTCCTCATGTGACTTCAGTGTTAAATTAGATCCCAGTTCAGTTTGCTTATTTATTTTTGTTTAGTAGGCTCCATGCCCAGCATGGAGTCCAATGCGGGGCTTGAACTCAGGACTCTGGAGATCAAGACCTGAACTGAGATCAAGAGTCGAATGCTTAACCAACTGAGCCACTCAGGCGCCCCTCAGTTTGTCTGTTTACATATGAAACTAGTTCATTATGAATTGGAGCTTTCAACACACATATTGAAAGATTTGGTTTATTTTAAAGTTGGAAATTGAATTTCATACTCTTCCTGGTAAAACTTTCCATTTGTCTCCAAGGAGGGCAGACTAGCCAGACTTAGAACTTTAGACTAAAATTTATGTTAATAGAGATTGAAATATATAGTCTTAATACATCACTGAATTGATAAATACATTTAGTGAACATTAGGTGCTCAGAGAGTTTGTTTTCCCATTGTGAATGTTAAGAATGATTTGAGCTGCATGTAAATTCTGAATTAGTTAGGATTATGTTTTTTGTGTTTTGTTTTGTTTTGTTTTGTTTCATGTCAGAGGACCCTACCTACAGGGGCTAAAATAAATAGGCATTGTTTTTCTCACATAACCAGATGTCCAGACAAAGACTGCCCAGGGCTGCTGCAGAAGCTTCCTTGGAAGTTATCAGTGTCCTATTTCTCTTCCAGCTTTCTATTTTCCCATCCTTAGCATGCTTTTGTTCTCATGCTTGAGTCCTTAGTGTCTAGTTTTATCTCCATGTTCTAGGCAGAAAGAACAGAGAAAGGAGGAGGATGGGGGAACTGCTGAATTAGAAAAGTACCAATTTTCTCAGATATTCACCATCTTCTGCTGCCCCCTGCTTTACCCCTCAAATGAAAGGCAGTGAAAGAAGGTGTTATTTTGTTGGGCTCAGTGCTGTTGCAAACAAAACCAGGGTTCTTTTGGTAAACAGGAAGAAGTGAGTAGACAGCAGTGTCTATGATCCCGTGTTGTTTCCTTACTCACGGAACCATCAGGGATTGCTGACGGTGCCTCTCCATTTCTGACATCAGGGTGCAAATCTATTTTTCATTAGGTTCAAAGAGCAATTTGAATATGGAATAATTTGGTTATACTTTCTACAGAAAACCTGACTCAGACCCTTTTTCCGATGTAATTTTTTGGAGAGTGGTATATTTTAAATGCTAATGATAGCATTATAGCAATTCTTTTTGCATGTGACATTTCAAAGGGAACACTTTTTCCAAGTAAACATTAATGGATCATTTACATACACAGCAATGAAATTACTGCACTGGTCCATTTAAAGCAGCTTTCCCCAACCTATCAGAAATTGCTATTTTAAATTAAGGTTTAAGTTTAATAAAATCTAAGGGCATTTTTATAAAAATGTGCTGAGTTGGTAGAACATTAGTTAATAATTCAAGAGTATATTGAAACTTTTCTATCTATGCTAAAATAGTTTTAGTAATCTAAAAAGAAGTATTTGTGTTTCATATGTTTTCAGGAAATAAGCTAGGATCACCATTTGTATGTAATTTGCATACCCATATCAAACCCTAGGGAGCCTATTTAAATGTTTTGAGGATTTATGAAGATGATTAAAGAAATCATTAATAAAGCTTGGGTTATGTAAAGGGGAAGAGAAGTCAAGGAGTTCTGTGAAACCAAATTGTCCTCTCAGAACTAAAACATAGAAATGTCTATGGTTTGGAAAAGATGTAATTCCAAGCTTCACAAGTACATTTTCAAATAAAATAACTCCCCTTAGACTAGCCAGGGAATTTTTTTTAAATAATTACTTATACAACAATTAAAAAATAGATCTGCAGGTAGTACCTTGAGGCACTGTGACAAAGACGTCAGTGTGTTTGAGTTAGAAAACTTTCCGAGAAAGCGGTAAAGATGCCCACAGTTTGTTCCCAGCCCTCATGTCTGTGCATCTGGTCCAGATTCCTGATTTGTGTTCCTGTTCCTCAGACGGAAAGCTTGTCCTGAAGCTCACCTAATTGGATAGGGTTCTAACAACCTCACTTGCCCTTCTTTTCCACAGCCTGGATCCACTTGCTAAGATCCTGCTTAAAATCTGGCAGACTTCCTAGCAGTCCTTGCTGACGCTGCCAACCACCTAAGTGAGAGAAGTAGGAGTGTTCTTTCTAAACAAACGTTAGTGCTGCTTGGCGAAGGGGGCTACAGCTCAGTGAGCTTACAGGAGCCTAGCCCCCTACATACTTCAGAACAAGATTATTGCCAAACCTAACTGAATGGCAACGCTGACTTCATGTTCTGTCATAGCATCCTCTTCTTTCCTTCACACAATTAACCAGAATTTGGATTCTGTATTTAGTGTGTGTCTCTCTCACAGACTTATGTCCCTCTGTTATGCATGGCGGGTTCCCGATCTCCCTTTGTACCTGTTCAGCTTCATGGGCTGTGACCTGAGCAGTGGCACAGGGCCCACCTCTCAGGAGCACCCCACATGTGGTTTACTGCTCTGCTGCCAGCCCTTTGATTTTTTCAAAACAATTTTGCCTTTGAACCTGGGTTTTGTAAACAAGGTCTGATGGGGCAGTGGGACATGGACACGAGCAGCAGTGTGGACATGTGCAGGCTCAGGCCCCGGGAGCCTCACAGGTAGGGCCGGGCACCGAGCGATTGGCATGCAGCCCAGCACATTCTCACAGGTCTCGGGGCAGTCTGGGGGAGCTGGGAAGCGCAGACTGATGGCAGTGACAGTGGCTACAGCAGCAGAAACAGCAGTGGCAGTGGCACCGCCATGGCTAAGAGGAGGGGCTCTTCGAGGAAGCAGCATGGGGACTCATGGCGGGAGGCTGGCCGGGGAGCCAACACCCCTCCCCCCACTGGGCAGCAGCTGTGCCGGTATTAACTCCCCAGACTGCACCGTGACCGCAGCCGCTGATACTTGGGCAGTAAGCTTTGTCAGGAAATTATTACAAAATAAAAGCATGGACATGGACATTGCATGTGTCGATTACTCAGGAAGTAAATGACTCAGAATTATTAGAATTCTTCAGTTTAGAATCTCCAGCTTTGAAAACAGACACAATATTGAAAAGCAAATATCTACAAGCTTAGAAGTAGAAATTCAGTGTGATTGTTGCATTTAAGAGAAAAGTACATTGTTGTTATAGGAAGCTTTGAATGAACTAATTTTAACATGGAAGATAATTTTATAATTAAATTTCCCTTATAAGTGAAGATAACAATAGAATGCAGAAACAAGTGTTTTGAATTCTAAACAAATCATGAAGCTGCTTTTGATCTCTCGTATAGTAAGTTACAAGAAATGTCAGAGAAAACTTTATAATACCATTGTATAAATTTATATTTAAAATTAAATTCAGATGACACAAAAGTGATTTGTATGAGGAGTTAAATCTCTTTAGAAATATTGTTGCCAAAGAATCATTGGCTCTATAATGTAGTGAAATGTAAATGTAATACTGTAATGTAGTACTTCAAAATAATTTATCAGAAATTTAGCCTAACCTATAAAATTTGTCACAACCTATAAAATAAGATGCATCAGAAAAATATTTAACCTCAAAATTAAAAATTATCGAAAATTATGTGACCTTGCATTTGACAAGAGCACTGATATAGTTTTCAGTTATATCATTTGAAAATGAAATTGTTAAAAAGATATATTTTGATGGCTTAACAAAAAAAATTGGCAGAAAACGTGAATAACCTTGTATAAATTTAGATACTATATTTAAAGTTTTATTTATTGTGCTATATAAAATTATGACAGTTAAATATTATTTTTTGCTAGTTTTGTGTTTATGTTGGTATTCATGCATTGCTATTTACCCCATTACTTTATATTAATAAAATATTTTTAAAGGTAACAGCTTTCTATTTTAGTATCTTTAATGGCACTTTTCCCCTGCTTTTTTTTTTTATTATGTTATGTTAATCACCATACATTACATCATTAGTTTTTGATGTAGTGTTCCATGATTCATTGTTTGCATATAACACCCAGTGCTCCATTCAATAAGTGCCCACTTTAATACCCATCACCTGGCTAACCCATCCTCCCAACCCCCTCCCCTCTAGAACCCTCAGTTTGTTTTTCAGAGTCCATAGTTTCTCATGGTTCATCACCCCCTCCGATTCCCCCCCTTCATTCTTCCCCTCCTGCTATCTTCTTTTTTGTTGTTGTTGAACAAGAGGTCCACGTTTTCATTTTGCCTTGAGTCCTACAAACTCTGCATCCAACACTGTTGTAAACAGTATGATTTCAGTTCCGTACCCTTTCTCCTCTTCCTCACCTCCCCTCTCAGAGCTCTCCTAGCCAGTCTTACTCCTCGTCCCTCCTAATCCTGCACATTCATGGTTCATTCCTGCCTTCTTGCCTGCCAGCCATTTGAGTCACATTTGTTATTCCAGTTATAACAGCATATTTGCAATCATTTTGAAGACTTATTTTTGCTAACTCCTTCACATATATTACCTAATTAATTGTCACCATCACTCTGTGGGATAGGAATTTTAGCTTAATTTTATAGACAGGAAAGTAGAGGCTTATAGTGATTAAATGTTTTTTAATGTCACACAGCTCATTGGAGTTTGAAATCTGGTAAAATGGTGGGAACATTAGATTCCAAGTTCTTTGTTTCTTGTATAAGACATGACTGCAGTGGCTCATAAGTGGTGATCTGTTGCTTCCAGGGTCCTTTCCTTTATGGAGTCCCTCTCCTGAGACTTTCATTGTCCTTTTAATGTCGCCCATGACTCCAGAAATGCTCTTGTCCCATTCACTGAGATCCAACTAGTTCCATCTGAAATATTTTTGCCACCTTTTTCATTGAGTAAATGTCTTTTATTTTCCATGACACAGCTCAAATATGCACCTCCTTTTTTCAGTCTTGCCTGATTCCCTCTCCCTCACCAGGTAGAATGACCACGCCCTTGCCAACCACACAGTCTTCTCTCAGAGCCTGTGCACTGCCAATATGCTTAAACAGTGACTTATTGGTCTCTAGTATGGGACGATTGGGCTGTCACAGATAACAAGTGTATCTTAATTTGCCTTCATCTTGCCAGCACTTAGCCCAGTTCACTCAATGAATAAGTGATGAACAAATGAGCCAATAATAAAAGGAAGAAATATCCTACCTTATACTGACGAATTATTACTACTGCCATATCAATTTAGTAGTTATCAGTTTTTAGTCCTAACTACTGTTTATGTAAGTCAATTTATACCTCACAACAATGCCATATTCATGAAATTGTTATTTCTTTCAACACAGCTCAAGAGGTTAAGTTCATTGTCCACTTTCACCCAGCTACTAAAAGATAGAGCTGTAATTTGAACTCAGAGTCTTCAACTCTGAAGCCTGTACTCTAAAGAAGATGTGTTTGGGGAGGGTATATGCTATGGTGAGCGCTGTGAATTGTGTAAGACTGTTGAATCACGGACCTGTACCTCTGAAACAAATACTACATTATACGTTAACAAAAAGAAGAAGATAGTAGGAAGGGTAAAATGAAGGGGGGGAAATGGGAGGGCAAGATGAACCATGAGAGACTATGGACTCTGAGAAACAAACAGAGGGTTCTAGAGGGGAGTGGGGGGGGATGGGTTAGCCTGGTGATGGGTATTAAAGAGGGCACCTATTGAATGGAGCACTGGGTGTTATATGCAAACAATGCATCATGGAATACTACATCAAAAACTAATGATGTAATGTAGGTGATTAACATAACAATAAAATAAAACTGAAAAAAGATGTGTTTCCTCATACTCTGCGTTTATTAAAGCACTTGTCTTACATAATGCAGCCTTTCATTTAGGTTAGCCCTCTGTCTTAGGAAATAGACTGAAGTTCCCTGGAACTGAAAATCTGTATCGGTATCTCCTTCCTGTGCCCAGTTAGAAGTCACCTCTCCCATCCAACCCCTAATGATTTTGCCTGGATCCAAGCTTGCACATTTTTTTTTTCTTTGATTCTGTCCATACTGTTGTGGAGTCTTAGCACATAAGGAGAGGAGTGGGAGGCCAGCACCTTTCTCAGTAGGTCCATTCAGGTTCTTGGCAGCAGGCATCTTCCTGGCAAATAGAAACCTGGCCTGGCATACTCAGAGGTCTGGGAACTCAGTAGTTTCACAACATCCATGCTTTCCCTGGTTCCTTCCTGACAGTTTGTATTCCCTCTTTGGGACATGTACAGTGGACAGAAAATAGCCGAAACTTGGTCTGCTTAATTTAAATTTTAGATATATAATTGTTTCAGAAAATCTAAAATTTATATTGGGCTGGGGCGTCTGGGTGGCTCAGTCGATTAAGTGTCTGCCTTCAGCTCAGGTCATGATCCCAGGACCCTGGGATCGAGCCCCGCGTCGGGCTCCCTGCTCAGTGGGGAGCCCACTTCTCCCTCTTCTTCTGCCCCTCCCCTCCTGCTCATGCTCATGCTCTCTCTTTCTCTCAAATAAATAGAATCTTAAAAAAAATTTATATTGGGCTGAATAAGAGATGTAGAAGGAACAGAGAAGGAAAGATAGAAAGTCTAGTCTTTCTCTGCCACGAGAATTCAAATTTATAATTGAAATGACCACAGTAGCTAGTTTCTTATAAAATCTTTTTCTATGACATTTTATTTGAATTTGATATTTGGTGATAAATCTTTTTTTTAATCCTGAATTAGTTAAGTATTGTATTTAAGGAAGCTTCTCAAAGGACGAATCATTTACAGTTCTCTTAATGTTTATGAGATACTAATAAAAGGTAAATTTGCAATTAGGGCTATATTTTATATGAATTTAAATACAAGACTAATATTTATGTGTAGTGAGAGCAATTCTTCCTTTGGAATGGTAAATCTTTCTTTTTTTTTTCCCACAGAACAGCTGATCCTCTATAGTACCCTCCATCATTTGTCAGATTTAACAACCCAGAGTAAATAGCTTTCTGAAAAGTAACTACAGGTCCATCTTGTTGATCCCAATTTGTCAAATGTTGCAATGAAGAAAGTGCTAAGCCTTTAGGAAGGGTGTGAAGAGATTTGTGATTTATCTAAAACTCTAGACCAAGACTCAGAAATAGATATTCTATCTTGCGTCTATATAGTTCCTCTTGACCTAAGAGTGGGATTTCTTATGTCATATTCTATGATACAATTGAAATTTTAAAGTCTTCTTTCTGATATTATTTTTCATTGAAGATACATTGAGGAATTTTCTTAATGTTCATGTCACCTTTTTGAGGCATCAAAGGTATAGAAAGGGTAAAATATATTATATTATACCATACATTTAAAGTTTATAGCAAAGGCAAGATTGGTGTTCAGAAATGTTTGGCAACCAAATTCACTTTATAGCAAATAATGGGAGCAAGAATGATTGAGGATCCAGTGACCATAGAAAATGTCTACATAATGCTGGATGATGGCTAGATAACAATATTTAAATTCAGTCAAGATGTGGATGTTTTTATATATTCTCAAATAAGAAACAACTCTTAGTAAGCTGATCTGACTGACATATATTTTCTAATTTCAGTTATAATCATTTGATAACTTGAGACCTTTCTTAGGCAGTTATTGCTTCCTGTTAAAAGGAAGAACATGTGCTTACATGTGCTCACATGTATATGTGAATCATATCTGTCATGCAAAGTTTCTTAATAGATGACCAGGTATCATCTTTCTGATACCTTCATTTATTTCCCCAGCAAAGCCAAAGCAACTAAGGTTCAGTAGATTATTTTTCACAACAAAACTCTAAACTCTAAACTGTAGCATTGGCCACTTTCTATACATATTAAGCCAAGCTCACCCCTACTATATACACTGGCTACTATGTACATGCTAAGGGGATAAGGATTGAAAGTAGGGCAGTACTGAGCAGAGAAACCAATATTATGTGAAGCTGGATATAATACTGTTTACAAAATACAGAAAACTGCAGCTGAATTAATAGAAAGCAAATTTGCTTTATAGAGATCTCCTTCATATATACATCATGGGTCTAGTTAGATTCTATGTCACCACTCGACCTCTTCTCAGTAGTGTCTGTAAAACCTCAGGGACTGTTTCCTTTATTCAACCTCTTATTCAAAAATTAAAAATCATTCTATAGACCAGGTGCATAAGGAAATGGAGAGCATAAAAATGAAGACCACAAATTATGCATATAAAACAGACTTATAGCAGAAGAGAGAAGGTAGGACTACAAAGAAGGCAAAATTGGAAAGAACAATTATAGTGCCGTAGTTTTTTAGGTGAGAGAGAGATCATCTCTTGGATGATAGTGGTGGATTGAAAATAGGATGTGAAGACAATAGAATTTTTTTTTTTTTTTTTTTCACACAGCAGTATTTATGATTTACTGAGATTGAGAAATTAGAAATGGATCAAAGTTACAATGTTGAGAAAAGGAGGTTTTATTATCTTAACTTGACCATAAATTATAATTTTTATAAAAGTTATATAAATGCAAGCTGATCATCTTTAAAGTCTCAAAGAGCCAAATACAAATAAAGCACAGAAAATTAATTGAATTAAAAAAGTTCTGACATAATTCTTCCACGTTACATGTAATCATAGGAAGAATCATTGCAATAATTACCCAAAGTAATATTAAAGGTAACAAAAGAGCTGTTTGGTCTTAAATGTAAATTCAAATGTACAGTATATCTATAATAATAGATCAAAGAGAAAGTGTATCTGCAATTTCTAACAGTAATAAACATGTTAGCTAGCAAATACTGTATTCTTCAATGAAATAAGAAAGCAGATCAAGGATAAAATGTTGGATAGTCTTATCAACCAGGCCACCTTTCCGGACAGTTTTTCAGGGTAGTGTTCTACACATGTAACTGAACTGTTTGTTATTATTCTAAAGCCAGTACTTTATTTGCAGTCTGCACATCAAAATGTAACAAATAATTATTCATCAGGATTGGTAGGAATACCAAGTATTATTTCACAACTGCCACTATGTGTTTCTTCTTCTCTGACACAATTGATACAGATCCAGGCTTGCTATGTTTGAGACGATTCACCTCCTTCCGTCGGCGAGCTTCCTTCATGATGCGCTGTTCCTGGATCTGGCTGTAGATAGATTTTGGTAGATGCCGGTGACGAGCAATGCGTTTTATATGAGGATGATGTTGAAATTTCTCTTTCAACTTCTGGTTATAATCTTTGGCTGCTTTTTCTCGTGATGTAAGCACACCCAATTTTTCAGAAGCATTAGCTTTCCATAGACGAATGTTCATTTCATCAGATCCACACATAATATATTTGCTGTCAGAAGTCCATTTTACACAGATAACATGTTGCATTCTCTTTGTGTGATAGACTTCCCTGCTTCTACTTTTGTCCACAGGAAAGATACGAATAGATTTATCAAAACTAGCAGACACAAACTCTTTCCCAGTGGGAGAATAATCCACATCAAGCACCGCAGATACATGATCCATATGTACCATTACAGGAGTGTCCAGTGCACGCATATCAAAAGTATACAAGTTGTAATCTTCATTTGCTGCAGTAAAAATGAAAGCTTCCATAGGGTTCCAACAAATTGTATTTGTTCTCATATCTAAGATGACCTTTTTCAGGGGAGTAGACTGCCTCATATCATATAGTACTATATTCCTGTCAGAAGCACAACTTCCCAAGAGAAATGTCTCAATTGGGTTAAATTTAACACTACTTATACTGTCGAATCCCCAGGTCATTGAACATACAGGACTTGTTCTTTGTTCATCCCAAATGTCCACTTGCTGTCCACATGTGGCAAAAACAGCTTCTTTCCAGTGATGATCAATTCCCGTATACACTGTCTTTCCTAATATTGTATGCAATGGCTCCTCCTCTTCTCCATAGCTCGGTCCATCCATTTTCCACTGCTTCACAGTTTTGTCATCACCAACAGTAAAAAAAGAAGTCCCACAAAAGCGAGTACATATTCCTCGTACAAAACCTTCATGTGCTTGTATTGTACGGTTACATTTTCGTTTAGTCAAGTTCCAAATTCTAACCTCTCCATCACATGCCCCAGACAGGACAGTAGCCAGGCTCTTTGGATGCTTTGCCAAGCAATTGACTCCATCTCGGTGACCATCCAGAGAAGCAAGGAATGGTTTTGCAAATACCCGTTCCAGTTTGGTAGCATTTAAAGCTCTTACGTATTCTCGTGGGACCTCAAAAGGATGTAAGGTAGGATCATAGTTTCTTGGAACTCTTTGTAAGTCCAGCTTGGTTTCGCGGACATAGTTGTCCGGGTTCCGGCTCAACATCTTCACCTTCATTTTGGCGGCTAGTTATCCCAGACCACCCAAGCCTTTCCTCCGAGTTCGGGTTACCCCCGCCTCCTCCGAAGACAATAGAATTTTAAAACTGATGTGATGAGTGTGGAAGAGAGTAATTGGATTAAATGCTTGTTACAAAATTATGAGAGCACATTTAAAATAAGATAGCTTGCAATTATAATCAGTAAATATATGACTATCTCAAAAGCCTAGGACTGTAGATAATAATGCTGTAATGTATACTTAAAGTTTTTTTACCATTCCCACCACCGAAACTCCCCTCTGGTAACCATCATTTTGTCCTCTATAGTTAGGAATCTGTTTCTTGGTTTGTCTCTCTCTTTTTTTTCTCCTTTGCTCATTTGTTTTGTTTCTTAAATTCCACATTGAGTGAGATCATATGGTATTTGTCTTTCTCTGACTTATTTCACTTAGCATTATACTCTCTAGTTCTATCCATGTTGTCGCAAATGTCAAGATATTTCATTCTTTTTTATGGCTAATATTCCATTGTATATATACCACATCTTCTTTAGCCATTCATCTATGGATAGACACTTGGGCTGCTTCGGTAGTTTGGCTATTGTAAATAATGCTGCAGTAAACATCAGGGTGCGTGTATCCCTTTGAATTAGTGTTTTGTATTTTAGAGGTAAATACCCAATAATGCAATTACTAGATCATAAGGTAGTTCTATTTTTAATTTTTTGAGGAAGCTTCATACTGTTTTCCACAGTGGCTGCACCAGTTTGCATCCCCACCAGCAATGCACAGTGGTTCCTTTTCCTTCACATCCTTGCCAACACTTGTTGTGTTTCTTGTGTTGTTGATTTTAGCCATTTTGACAGGTGTGAGGTGATATCTCCTTGTAGTTTTGATTTGCATTTCCCCCATGATGAGTGATGTTGAGCATCTTTTCATGTGTCTGTTGGCCCTCTGGATGTCTTCATTGGAGAGATGTCTATTCATGTCTTCTGTCCATTTTTAATTGGATTATTTGTTTTTTGGTATTGAGTTGTATAGGGTTTTTATATATTTTGGATACTAACTCCTTATTGGATAAGTTATTTGCAAATATCTTCTCCCATTCTGTAAGTTGCCTTTTAGTTTTATTGATTGTTTCCTTCACTATGCAGAAACCAGAAACTTTTTATTTTGATGCAGTCCCAATAGTTTATTTTTGCTTTTATTTCTCTTGCCTCAGGAGACCTATCTAGGAAAATGTTGCTATGGCCAATTTTAAAGACATTACTGCTTGTGCTCTCTTCTGGGATTTTTATGGTTTCAGGTCTCACATTTAAGTCTTTAATCCATTTTGAGTTTATTTTTGTGTAGGGTGAAAGAAAGTGGCAGTTTCATTCTTTTGCATGTAGCTGTCCAGTTTTCCTAACGCTATTTGTTGAAGAGACTGTCTTTTTCCCTTTGTATATTTGTTCCTCCTTTGTTGAATATTAACTGGCCTTATAATTTGTGGGTTTATTTCTGAGTTTTCTGTCCTAGTCCATTGATACGTGTCTGTGTTTATGCCAGTATCATACTCTTCTAATTACTACCACTTTGTAATATAACTTGAAATCTGGAATTGGTTTACGTCCAGTTTTGTTTTTCTTTTGCTTTGTCTATTCCAGGTCTTTTGTGGTTCCATACAAATTTTAGGGTTGGTGGTTCTAGCTCTGTGAAAAATTCTCTGGGGATTTTGATAGGGATCACATTAAATCTGTAGGTTGCTTTGAGTAGTATAGACATTTTAACAATATTTGTTCTTCAAATTCATGAGCATGGAATGTCTTTCCATTTCTTTTTTTTTTTAAGATTTTATTTATTTATTTATTTGAGAGAGAGAGAGAGTGAGAAACAGCATGAGAGGGGAGAGGGTCAGAAGGAGAAGCAGGCTCCCCACTGAGCCGGGAGCCCGATGTGGGACTCGATCCCAGGACTCCAGGATCATGACCTGAGCTGAAGGCAGTCACTTAACCAACTGAGCCATCCAGGCGCCCTATGTCTTTCCATTTCTTTGTGTTGTCTTGAATTTCTTTCATCAATGTTACATAGTTTTCAGAGTACCAGTCTTTCACCTTTTGGTTAAGTTTATTCCCAGGTATTCTGGTATTTTGTTTTTTTTTTTGGTACAGTTGTAATTGAGGTTGTTTTCTTAATTTCACTTTCAGCTATTAGTGTATATTTCATTATTAGTGTTTAGGAATGCAACAGATTTTTGTGCATTGATTTTATAGCCTCTGACTTTACTGAATTCATTTATCAGTTCTGGTAGTTTTTTTGGTGGAATCTTTAGGATTTTCTATATATGGTATCATGTCATCTGCAAATAGTGAGGGTTTTACTTCTTCCTTACCAATTTGGATGCCTTTTTTTCTTAATGTTGTCTGATTACTGTGGCTGGAAATTCCAGTACTCTGTTGAATAAAAGTGGTGAAAGTGGACATCCCACTGAACATCCCAGTGGACTGTAGAGGAAAACCTTTGTTTTTCACCATTGAGTATGAGGTTGGCTGTCGGTGTTTCATATAAGGCCTTTATTATGTTGAGGTGTGTTCCCTCTAGATCTATTTTGCAGTGTTTTTAGCATGAATGGATGTTGTACTTTGTAAACTTGAAATTCTTAAAGGAGTAAATCTTAAGTGTTCTCACCACACACACACACACACACACACACACACACGGTAACTATGTGAGGCAATGCATAGGTTAATTAACTTCATTGTGATAATCATTTCACAATATGTAAACATATCAAAACATCACATTATACAACTTAAACAACTTTATTTGCCAATTAACCTCAATAAAGTTGAGAGAAAAAAATAAACCCAGAAGTGGGAATGGGAAAGAGCAAAAATTGAGAGTGATTCAGAGTTGGGGACTGACAAAGCATGAGTGGATATAAGTCAAGGAACAAAAATTCTTAGGTGATATCAGGTGGTATCAGTTGAACTGAATAGACATGAGGTACAGCCTGGCTGGGAGAATGAGTTTGCCTAGAAGAGATGTGATGGCTTTGGGGAAAATGGAATAGACAAAGTATTGTGATCACATGTAGATGGAGAACAGGTTCTGTGATGGTGATGGAGTGGGGAAGTAGAAGGTAATAAAGTTATTGTTAGAAGGTAGCCCTCACATTTCCCAGGAATAGAGAGGTAACTCATTTTGCAGAAGTAAAAATTACAGTAGGAACACTTCTCATGCATCTCTCAAAAGAGGGGCAGCAACTTCCTTGGCAGTAAGGTCAGGAAAGAAGCCTTTGTGGCTCAGCCCCATCCAGGGGACTCTACTTCAGTCGGTCATCAGGAAGCAGGAATTTTTGTTTTCTCTATATGGGAGCCTTCCTATCTGGGTAGGTAGGCTTTAATTCATGAACAAAAGCAGTAGGAACCTCATTACACCCAAGCCTAAGCTATATTCTCCAATTCAGCACCAGCCATCATAAAGCATCATCTCTCTGATACCTTCCTAAATTTCTCAACTGATTCTGAACTTGGGTGGAAGCAGGATGTAATTGTTACCACCCCCAATTCTAAGAGCCATGATGAAGAAAACTTTTGAAGTGGAGAAATTGTGAACATCTGATGATATTCAAGGTGTGGCCAGCAAATGATCTGATAAAGAAAAAGGTCACTGAGTATGAGGAAGTCAAGAATCTATATACTGAGTTAGTAATATTGTAAGTTGTTAGCATGATGCTAAAGTCCCTAAGGAAGATTTCAGGAATTAGATAGATAAGGAAATACAGGAGCATATCATCTAGGACAGAAAAAAACAATAAAATGTTGGTGAGGGTGTGAAATAATGATAGATACCATACACTTGTGTTGAGAATGTAAATTGATACGATATGGTTTGGTGTTATCTGTAAAACTTTAGATGTGCATATCCTATGATCTTACAGTTCTGCTCCTAGGTATCCACCTTCAAGAAACAACCACACATTAAGACAAAATACGTATTCAAATATGTTCATAGAAGTTTTGTTAGCAATAGTAAAAACAAATTGTCAAAAACTGCTCCCACAGATTGTAGTGGAATATTATACAGTAATATAGTGGAATATCATATAACAATAAAAGTGACCAATCCTCAACTAAACAGCACAGTTCTGAACCAAAGAAGCAAGGCAAAGAAGTATTTAAAGTATAACTCATTTAAAAAGTCAAAAACAAGGCAAAGAAGTATTTAAACTATAACTCATTTAAAAAGTCAATATAACCTATATTATTTATCAAATCATTCTTGACTTTTGTTTTTCTTCATCCCTGTCTTATGGGCTTCTCAGCATTTTTTGAGAAAGTTATAAATTTACAGATTATAATTCAAGCTATCTCATTTTAAATGTGCTATCATTATTTAATCTATTATCACAAAAAAAATCATACAAAAAAACCCACATAGCTGAGGTAGAGAATCACTTTGTAGTGATAGAAAAACAATGAAAGGAAACAAAGATGATGAGAGTAACAATATTCCAACAATTTTGTTGTTTATGTCTAAAATTGTTAAGTGACTTCACCAAGATTACTCAGCTGAAATAGAACTAAAACTTGAATGCAGGCATTTCACTCCAGATCACTGGTTCTCAAACTTTAGTAAGCAATCTAATCACTTGGAGATCTCATTCAAACTCAGAATGTTGGGCTCATCCCCAGAGTTTCTGCTTCAGTAGGGCCTGAGATTCTGAACTCCTAACATGTTACCAGGTAATGCTGATTCTGAGGAGGACTAACTGGTTTAGATAATGAGAATAATAAGAGTTATCTTACAGGATACCACACACACACATTTAAAAGATGAATAATTTCAAATATGTACAACAGTTAACATAGTGCTAGGCACGTAATATTCACATCATAAATGTCACTTTTTATTATTATTACCATTCCTCTAGAAGAAACTCTTAGTGAACAATGGGTTCACCTTGAATAGTCATGTGAAAGTCCCACATGGTATTCCACCTTCCTCCCTTTTTCCACGGCATCCTCCCGGGCTTTTCATCTTTTTACATGTAGATGGGTTTTTTTCCTCCTGGAACTTCTCATTCTTCAGAGAGGAGAATCTAAGAGATTTGTAAACTGCTCTTTGCTACTAGAAATTGCCTTCCATGAAATATCTTTGACATTCTGCTGTTAAACACCACCTTCCCAGCAGGACTGATGAAAAGAACAAAAGGATTGAAAGGGTCAGAGCCCCATTCTGTTGCATTAAAATGAGAATCTGATGAAGTCACAGCCAAGCTAAAAATCCTTCAATGGCTCCTTCCCAAGAGGAAGACTCAATCTTCCCTGTGATCTGCCCTTACCAACTTGTTCTACTTCCTCACACATCCCTCTCCTGCTTCCCAGCCCTTCTTAGGCTCACTGAAGCTTCTGAACCTAGGAGTCCCTCCTACTTCAGTCTCTTTCTCACCTTGTTCCCTCTGGCATGATCACTTTATCTTTCATCCACATGCCTGTTTATTTCCTACTCATCCTTCCACATCTGTTCAACAATTATTTCCTCAGGAAAGCCTTTTCTAATATTCCAGATTAGTTCAAATCACTGTTTATGCTCTGGAGCACCTTCATCTTTGATTTCAGAGCATTTATCATCGTTTGTAATAGTATATTTTTGTATATGATGATTTGATTACTATTTGATTCCCTCACTACAACATTATTTAATGGAACTTTCTGTGATAATGGAAATCTTTTATAATATTAAACACTTAAAATGTGAGTAATGGGACTGAAGAACTGAAGTTTTAGTTTTATCTAATTTTAATATCCATAAGTGGCTAATAGCTACCATGTTAGACAGCAGAGTGCTAGACCGTAAGCTCATACGGAAAGGAACCCTAACTGCATTGCTCATTTCTGTATTCCCAGCTTCTATCACAGTGTCTGATAAATGATATGATCTCAGTAAATATTTGTGAAGTGAATGATCTAATGGCCATATATTTAAATACTATAAAAGAGTTGGACGTCTTTTTTTTTTCTTCTTCCTTTAGAATAATTCCCTCTGTTTTGTTTTTTTCTTTTAAGAAGTTAAAACAAACAGGGACGCCTGGGTGGCTCAGTTGGTTGAGCGGCTGCCTTCGGCCCAGGTCATGGTCCCAGGGTTTTGGGATCGAGTCCCACATCGGGCTCCTTGCTGAACAGGGAGCCTGCTTCTCCCTCTCTCTCCCTCTGCTTGTGCTCTCTCTGTCAAATAAATAAAATCTTAAAAAAAAAAAAAGTTAAAACAAACATTGGTGACACTAAGAAATGCTTTTTGTGGAAATTCTGAATTGTCTAAACCTTGCAAGAGAGAAGTATGGCTTATATATAGGTAATATCTATTGCTTCAGTCCACTGAGAACACATTTTAAGATTCTTTGTAATTTAAAAAAGTTAATTTATTTGCAACTATTGTTTTTCTCTTGGTTAGAATTTTCTTCCAAGTAGTTCTTATTTCTCATTTACTCAGAGCATTTCATAGGTTTGAGCTATCATTTGACAATTTAACATAATTTCTTCTTTATGAACACACGATGTTAAAGTAGAAAATAGCCATATGATTATAATTTATAAGTAAGAAATACTTTATTTTCTAAATATTATGCCATTTGCCTACATTTCCAAAAATTACCTAAAAGCATTCAATGATAAGGAGCTTTCTTGAATTAAAAATGCCCAGTCTCAATTTTTGAAATTTTACTATATGGATGGCAAAACTTTAGGTAACTACCCAAAGATACCTGAACTAGCCCCTGCTGCACACTCAGAGGTTCTCATAACATGGGTTTTGCCTATTCAATGTATTTGTCCATTAGTACAGTTGCCCATCAGGAATATATAGTAAAACCTAATGCCTTTATCCCTGTAGGGAGGGTTACCTAATAATCCTACTGTTCCTAACTTCCTTGAAGACTTTGAGGTTCGGGAGGCCAATATTTATTTCACTTTGATGGCAGAGGTTTGTTTTGGCAGGAATTCTAAAGAAACTCTTACTTACCTTCTTGCTTATGACTGTAACTATTTCCTGAGTTTGAGATTGGGGTCATAGGGACTCTGCTACAGACTGTTTATTAAGAGGGTAGGATTGTGTGCAACTGCTTATTATTTTTCTGGGTCTGTACAGTCTATTTAAAGGTCGTCTTCCTTTACTTCCTATAGTAAGTCAGCCAGAAAAAAAAAGATGATCTTAAATTCTCAAAAATATCCTTTTTTTTTGTATTTTCTTTGCACTTCTAAAAAAGTGCCCTTCTGTGATAGTATATATTTTATCCATACTTGGCATCTGTTTTCAGTATATGGACCATAGGAAAGTTGCCACCATGAAAATTAAATATTGCAAAATAAGATTAATGTGAAAAGTTCAACCTTAACATCAAGATGTAAGAGATCAGGCAAAGATGTGCAGAATCAAATTGAAGAGAAAGATTTGTTCTGAGTTAGGCAAGAATGGGTTATACTCAGCTAAATAGTCATTTTCAATATAAAATATATATATCATCAGTCAGAAGAGGGTAGGTGGGGTAATATCTATGGAAACGAGAAAAAGAAGAATTGCAGAAGCAAATGTTGGCAGTGCCCATTCCAGGGAATTGAACCTTGACATTTCCTTGGCTTGGCATCCCTGTAGGAGGGGAGAACTTGATCACCAAGAAACCACCTGGGTGTTTAAAATGGCTTCATATTTAATTTGCCTCCAGGGAAAAATGTATAGAGAGGCTGGTATGGGTATCTGGCTCTCTTGACAGCTATATTTCTAACAAGTAATAAATGACTTGGCCTACTGTCTGTGCCAACATTAGATTTTTGAGCAGTAAACTTGACAGTCAGTTCTGAACCAAAAACATTTCCCTGGTCAATAGGTTTGCTAGCTTCAGCAAATAAAATACAAAATGCCAGTTACATTTGATTTCAGACAAATAAGGAATAATGTAATGATCTAAAAATGTCTAAAAATCATTTTTCATCTAAATTTCAAAACTGAATGGAGAATCCTGTATTCTGTCTGATAACCCAACTTGGTGAAAATCTGTGTGTATTGCCAACTTGCCTAACTTACAAGTCACCCTCTGGCATCACACTGGTATGAGCTAGTATTTGAGGGTGAAGCAGTGCCCTGCATTTGATAAGGTTTATGATTCTTTTCCATACATTATCTGATTTGAGCCTCACAATGAATATTTGCCTGTCCTGGCATCCATGACTATCATGTGTTCAATATCATGAGAATAATGAGACCCTCTACTTCTGGTCTACTCTCTTTTCCATCTGACTTCCTATCTTAATGGATGCCTTATTTCACATCATTTGGTTAGCTGTATGTGTTTCTCTCTTGACTCTCACTTTGAACACTTTCTCCAACATCACTTTCAAAGAGCCAGTCATTTTATTTGCTTCCTAATTAATAAGGAGGTGAATTGATACATAATGCTTTTCATGGGAATATAACACAGAGAAATAGAGGTTCAGAATATGTCCCAAGCAAACTTTTGGTTTGGCAGACATTAGCGTTGGCACCTTTGAGTGTGGTTATTTTCTAATTCAGAAGTCTTTTCATTGCTACCTTTCCCAAAGTACTAAAGATCTGTTGCAACTGTTGTTCCAACTTTTCTTTCCAAACCTTTTTTCAAGACCTTTTCACTCAAGTAACCTAAGGTAAAAAGCACCAAATAATGGGATTAATTAAGTTAAATGAATGCATGTGGGCAGCTTGTAGGGAAGAATGATATGGTACTTTACTATTTAGAGTGGGATCATTTCAATTACTTTGAAAAGACTGGCATTTGATCTTTATGTAAGATGGAAGGTTCTAGGAATGTTTATAAACTTCCTTTAAAAATTATTTAGATCAACAGGTAAACTGTCAAAAGCAGTGAATCCTGTCTGAACAGGGAGCAGGACACAGAAGAGGACAGTATGATTCAGCCTTTTTTTTTTTTTTTTTTTGCACGGAAGTTAAATGAATATGCAGCCAGCAGATCAGAGAAGCAAAACTTGTAGCTTCGGTGTCTGAAATCTGTCCCTGATTCTAATGACTCATTTTGTGACTCTGTGCAACTTATTAACTTCTCTTTATTCTAATCTCATCTGCTGGAAAAGAGATTTAATAATACACGATTCACAGGAAGTTATAATCCTGAGTCATTAGTGCAGGAATCTGTAGAGAGAAAATATTGTTAGCTGGTAGAGAGGGAGTGATAAAAGTAATTCTGAAAGGCAACATCTGAAAATCTGGAGACAGTAACAAAATAAACTTGTAATGCCACAATTATGGTTAAAAAACTAATTTAGAATCAAGAAGTTGAGTCACTGGAGACATATGAAAATGGAGAGGCCCTATGGGAAGCAGGGACAAATCGAAGCTCTATTGTGCCTTGTGGCATGCTTGTTTCCAGTGCCCCTGTACCCCCTTCCCACGACCACTCCCCTTTTTGCCTTCCCTCTACCTGCCATACGCTGCATTCTACTGAGGGTTTCTCTCTTTCTCTTTGCCACCCTAAACCTAAAACTTGTTCTGGAATGCTTTTTTGTGCTAAAACAGATATAAAGTAGTAAGTCTTTTACTGGCTGGCAGCAGAATTCCTTCTGAGAAAATAATATTTTTGGTTTAATATTTGAGAAAGAAAGGTGAAGCCTGCAAGAATAGGTACGAAGGAGGCGACTAAAGTATTTGTCAAAGAAATGATGTTGTGAGGCGAAGGAAGCCTGGAGGAGGCTGAGAAGAAGAAAACAGAAGGCGGTGGAAAGCCAGTGTCTGAATTGGTAGCAAGGACAGAGATACTTTTTGTGCGTGTGTGATTTTTTTAAATTAAGTTCAGTTAGCCAGCATACAGAGATACTTTGTAAAAACTTAGCTATCTAATATTCATTCTTAAGCCCTTCACATTTTTGTGTTCTAGAACTAGCCACAGCAACGCGGTTTGTGCTTTTATCTGTGTGTGGAAGTGGAGGAAATGGGTCTGAAATGCAAGCCCAGGTCACAATAAGCAGAAGCTGGACAGCTGGTGAAAAGTGAAATGATAGATGATTTAAATGAACTCCGAGGAAATGGACTTTTGAGGCTAGAGGTGACTGAGAAAAAAACCAAATACTTCACCTCGTCCAGAATATCCAGTGATTTCGACCACAAACAGAAAAGGGTTTCAGCGCATTTTGCTTTCATCTCCACAGACTGGTCTCTTAACAACTCTAGGATTTAATTTGGGCTCTCAAGCCCCTGTCTCGGGTTGTATGAAATGGGGCAGAAATCTGGCCACCCTCACCTCCCTCTTGCACTCCCCAGTCTGCCCTCACCTAGCCTGCTTCTAGTGGCAATACCAGAAAAGGGTTCCTTTGAACTATGAATTGCACAGCTGAAAAAAAAAAAAAAATGTTCTAAGCAGTTGGAAAGTCATTTATCTAAAGTCTCACTCTTTGGAAAGATATTTCTATTTTTTTTTTTTTTTTTAAAGATTTTATTTATTTATTTGACAGAGAGAGAGACAGCGAGAGCAGGAACACAAGCAGGGGGAGTGGGAGAGGGAGAAGCAGGCTTCCTGCCGAGCAGGGAGCCCGATGTGGGACTCGATCCCAGGACCCTGGGATCATGACCTGAGCCGAAGGCAGACGCTTAACGACTGAGCCACCCAGGCGCCCCAAGATATTTCTATTTTAACACAGATCAAATAAAATGATAGGAATTGTGTGGAATAATTTCATGTGCAAGGCTTTCCAGGGATGTGGGGGCAAGTTGGAAAAGTGTTCACAGGGTGGGGCTGTTAGATGGTAAGCTAGGTGAGGAATCCGCAGGGTCAAGCCTGGAATTTGAAGTCCTCCCAGTGGTCCCTCGTGTTCCCTGGAGGAGCGTTTTCTAAATTCTATTTTGGCAGGAAAAGAGAATAGATTTTAAGAAGAAAAACTGTAATTTGAATCCAGTTGCTGACCTTTAACAGTGTATTGTGCCATCAGAATATTTTAAAGATCTTGAAGCTTAATAAGAAGATTCAAGTATTATTATATTGTCCACTGAAGATAGAGTTGCTACAGCTTACACTGGTTTTTGAAAGAAGTATTATGCTTTGCTGTGGAATGCTAATAATCTCTTAAATAGGAGTAAGAGGTACCAAGAAACTATTCTCTTCAAATAAGAAAAGGTACAATTTTTCACTTAAAAAATTAAGATTTTAGGGGCGCCTGGCTGGTTCAGTGGGTGGAGTGTGCAACTTTTGATCTCAGGGTTGTGGATTTGAGCCCTATGTTGGGTATAGAGAATATTTAAAATCTTTATCAAAAAAATTAAGATTTATTCCTGTTCCTTCCCTTCCTTCAAACTGCTTTTTAAAAGGCTACTTAACATTCTTAAACTTCTTTTTCAAAGGTGATACTTTTGAGAACTGAGTTGAGGATTCTTAAATTTCTTTTCTATCATTTGGTGCTGGTAGAGATCTCCTCACTTTAAAAAATGATTTTTAAATGACAATCTCACAGCTCATTTTTAAATAGCCTCTCTCCATTTCTGCAGAATTGCCTTGGAGTTCAAACAAAATTAGTCACCCAAGGAAAAAAAAAAATCACAAGCCATTTTTATGCATTATCCAGAGCAGAAATTTAATTTAATGGCACTGATATAGAAGAACTCCTTCATACAGCAATTTTAAAAGTCAGTTCCTTTACTTTTATGACAGTTAACAAGTTCAGTTTTCTATGCAGATGAAATAATAATGAGTGGTAAATGAATGGTCCTCATATATGTATGGGAATGGGGTGCTGGTGGCAAGGGAAGGGGGTAGATGTAATGTCATAGGGAGAAATAATTCTTCCTCCCACCTCCCTGGGATTAGAACAGTCTCAGTTACCCCACAGCTTTTTCCTCATCCTCTGCCTTTTGTTTGGAAGGATTTTCCTATGGGACAATGGAGGGTGGCAAAAAGGGAACTTGAAATGGTTTGAAATTTCTTTCAAAGCTCTAACTGGTTATCCCCACCTTACATCTCTTTTTCTCACATTACAGAGAACTTAACCAGGGTACCCTGTTCTGATCCAAGTCCTATGACCCCTTTCTGCCATGAGGGTCCTTTCTTTGACTCCTACACCTGAGGATAGATCCATTACAGAAGTAGATATATGTGTCTATATATGCATATGCCTCAAGAAGAAAATTTACACTTTTAGAATAAGTGACAATACTGGTCTAAGAGCTCTCTGTTACATTTGATATGATCTCCTCTATGGTTCATAGGACCATATTTCTTCAACAGGACCCCTTTTTATTTGTTTTATTCAATATAATTAATTTACAGTGTTAGGAGTTTCAGATATGCAATATAATGATTCAACAATTCTATATATTACTCAGTGCTCATCACAATAAGTAATCCCCTTATCTATTTCACTCATCCTCCCCCCCGCCCCCCACAGTTTCCCCTCTGGCAACCACCAGTTTGTGCTCTGCATTTAAGTCTCTGGTTTGGTTTGTCTCTTTTCCTTTATGCATTTGTTGTGTTTTTTAAATCCTACATAGAGTGAAATCATATGGTATTTGTCTTTCTCTGACTGACTTATTTCACTTATTATACTCTCGAGGTCCATCTATGTCATCATAAATGGCAAATCTCAAGTCTTTTTTATGGCTGAGTAATATTCCAGTGTGTGTATGTACATACCTTTTTTATCCATTCTTCTGTTGATGGACACTTGGGTTGCTTCCATATCTCTCCTATTATAAATAATGCTGCAAAAAACAGGGGTGCATAAATCATTTCAAATTTATGTTTTTGTTTTGTTTGGGTAAATACCTAGTAGTGGAATTATTGGATTATATGCTAGTTCTGTTTAATTTTTTGAGGAACCTCCATACTGTTTTCCACAGTGGCTGCATCAATTTGCTTTCCCAACAGCGTGAAGGGTTCCTTTTTCTCCACATCCTTGCCAACAAACGTTATTTCTTATAGTTTTGATTCTAGCCATTATGACAGGTATGAGGTGATATTTCATTGTGGTTTTGATTTGCATTTCCCTGATGATTAGTGGTGTTGAGCATCTTTTCATGTGTCTGTTTGCCATCTATATGTCTTCTTTGGAAAAATGTCTATTTAGGTTACCTGGCCATTTTTTTTAAAGATTTTATTTATTTATTTGACAGAGAGAGCACAAGTAGGCAGAGTGGCAGGCAGATGGAGAGGGAGAAGCAGGCTCTCTGCTGAGCAGGGAGCCGGACGTGGTGCTCGATCCCAAGACCCCAGGATCATGACCTGAGCTGAAGGCAGCCACTTAACTGACTAAGCCACCCAGGTGCCCCTACCTGGCCATTTTTAATAGAATTATTTGTTTTTTGGGTGTTGAGTTATAAAAGGTCCTTATATATTTTGAATATTAACTCCTAATTAGATATATCATTTGCAAATATCTTCTCCCATTCAGTAGGTTGTTTTCTTGTTTTCTGGATGGTTTCTTTTGCTGTGCAAAAGCATTTTATTTTGATGTCATCCCAATAGTTTAATTTTACTTTTGTTTCCCTTGCTTGAGGAGACAATTCTAGAAAAATGTTTGCATGGCTGATATCAAAGAATTTACTGCTTATGTTTTCTTCGAGGAGTTTTATGGGTTCAGGTCTCACATACAAGTCTTTAATCCATTTTGAGTGTATTTTGGTGTATGTTGTAAGAAAGTGGTCCAGTTTCATTCTCCAAGTTGCTATCCAGTTTTCCAAGAACGATTTGTTGAAGAGAGTGTTTTTCCCCATTATATATTGCCACCTTTGTCATAGAATAATTGACCATAGAATAGTAGGCTTATTTCTGGGCTCTCTGTTCTATTGATTTATGTGTCTATTTTTGTGCCTGTACCATACTGTTTTGATTCCTATAGCTTTGTAGTATATTTTGTGATCTGGGATTATGATTTGTTCTTTCTCAAGATTGCTTTACATATTTGGGGTCTTTTATAGTTCCATACAAATTTTAGTGTTATTTTTTAGTTCTGTGAAAAATGTTGTTGATATTATGATAAGGATTGTATTAAATCTGTAGATTGGTATGGGTGGTATGGACATTTTAACAATGTTTGTTCTTCCAATCTAAGGGCATGGAATATCTTTCCATTTGTTTGAGTCATCTTCACCTTCTTTCATCTGTGTTTTATAGTTTTGGAAGTAGAGGTCTTTTACCTCTTTGGTTGAATTTATTCCTATGTGTTTTTATTATTTTTGGTGCAATTGTAAATGTGATTGTTTTTTTTTTTTAAGATTTTATTTATTATTTGACAGAGAGAGTGAGCACAAGCAGGGAGAGCAGGAGAGAGAGAAGCAGGGAGCCTGATGCAGGGCTTGATCCCAAGATGCTGGGATCATGACCTAAGCCAAAGTCAGACGCTTAACCAACTGAGTCACCCAGGCTCCCCTGGTTGTTTTCTTAATTTCTCTTTCTGCTACATCATTATTGGTGTAAAGAAATGCAACAGATTTCTGTATATTAATTTTGTGTCCTGTGATTTTACTGAATTCATTTATGAGTTCTAATAGTTTTTGGTGGAGTCTTTGGAGTTTTCTGTATATAGTACCATGTTATCTGCAAATAGTGAAAATTTACTTCTTCCTTACAAATTTGGATACCTTTTATTTTTCTTGTCTGATTGCTGTGGCTAGGATTTCCAGTACTATGTTGAACAAAAGTGGTGTGAGTGGACATCCACTTCTTGTTTCTGATCTTAGATGAAATGCTCTCAGTTTTTCACAATTGAGTATGCTGTTAGCTATGGTTTTTTCATATATGGTCTTAGATATAGTCTATCTAAATCTTTGTTGAAAGTTTTTTATTATGAATGGATGTTGTACTTTGTCAAATGCTTTTACTGAATCTATTGAGATGATCATCGAGTTTTTATCCTTTCTCTTGTTAATGTGATGTATCATGTTGATTGATTTACAAATATTGAACCACCCTTGCATCCCTGGAATAAATCCCACTTGATCATAGTGGATGATATTTAAAAATATATTGTTGGATTCTACTGGCTAATATTTTGTTGAGGATTTTTGCGTCTTTGTTTATCAAAGATATTGGCCTTTAGTTTTCTTTTTTTGTAGTGTCTTTATCTGATTATGGTATCAGGGTCATTCTGGCCTCAGAATGAATTTGGAAGCTTCTCTTCCTCTTCTATTTCCTGGAGTAGTTTGAGAACAATAGATAAAAACTCTTCTTTAAATGTTTTGTAGTTTTCACCTGTGAAGCCATCTGGTCCTGGACTTTTTGTTTGTTGGTAGTGTTTTGGTTACTGATTGAATTTCCTTGCTTAGGAGTTGCTGTTTAAATTTTCTGTTTCTTCCTGATTCAGTTTTGGAAGGTTATGTTTCTAGAATTTATGTATTTCTTCTATGTTGTCCAATTTGTTGGCATATAATTTTTTATAATATTCTCGTAATGCTTTGAACAGGCTTCTGGTTTCATTCATATATTCTATTGGGGCTGGGGGGGATCTTTTTGCTTTTTTTTTGTCTCTATCATTTATTTCTTCCCTAATCTTATAATTTCCTTCCTTCTACTGACTTTGGGCTTTGTTTGTTGTTTTTATAGCTCTGTTAGGTGTAAGGTTAGGTTGTTTGAGATTTTTCTTGTTTCGTGAGGTATTGCTGTAATCTTTCCACTTAGAACAGCTTTTTCTGCATCCCAAAGATCCGGGACTGTTGTGTTTTCATTTTAATTTATCTCTTTTTTTTAAATTTTGTCTTTGATTTCTCGGTTAACTCAGTCATTATTTAATAGCATGTTATTTAGTTTCCCTATATTAATGTTTCTCCAGATTTTTTCTTGTGATTGATTTCAGTTTCATACCATTTTGATAGGAAAAGATGCATGATATGATTTCACTCTTTTGAATTTATTGAGACTTCTTTTCTGGCCTATCATGTGCTCTATTCTGGAGAATGTTCCATGTGCACTTGAAAAGAATGTGTCTTCTGCTGTTTTGAGATGGGATGTTCTAAATATATCTGTTAGGTTCATCTGCCCAGTGTGTCATTCAAAGCCACTGTTTGTCAATTTTCTGTGTGGATGACCTACATTGATGTAAGTAAGGTGTTAAAGTCCCCTACTATTATTGTATTACTGTCAATTTCTTACCTTATGTCTGTTAATAGTTGCTTTATGTATTTAGGTGCTCCCATGTTGGGTGCAAAAATATTTACAATTGCTATATCTCGTTAGATTGTTCCCTTTATCCTTATGTAATGTCCTTCTTTGTCTCTTATTACAGTCTTTTTTTAAAAGTTTATTTTGTCTTTCTCTGATTGACTTATTTCGCTTAGCATAATACCCTCTAGTTCCATCCACGTCATTGCAAATGGCAAGATTTCGTTGTTGTTGGTTTTTTTTTGATGTCTGCATAATATTCCATTGTATATATATACCACATCTTCTTTATCCGTTCATCTGCTGATGGACATCTTGGTGATAGACATGGGGGAGGGTATGTGCTATGGTGAATGCTGTGAATTGTGTAAGACTGTTGAATCACAGACCTGTACCTCTGAAACAAATAATACATTATATGTTAAAAAAAAAAAGAAGAAGAAGAAGATAGCAGGAAGGGAAAAATAAAGGGGGGGGGAAATCGGAGGCGGAGATGAACCATGAGAGACTATGGACTCTGAGAAACAAACTGAGGGTTCTAGAGGGGAGGGGGGTGGGGGGATGGGCTAGCCTGGTGATGGGTATTAAAGAGGACACGTATTGAATGGAACACTGGGTGTTATACACAATCATAGAACACTACATCAAAAACTAATGATGTAATATATGGTGATTAACATAACATAATAAAATAAAATTTAAAAATATATAAGGTAAAAAAAAAGTTTATTTTGTCTGATATAAATATTATTACCCCAGCTTTCTTTTTGCTTCCATTTGCATGGTAAATATTTTTCCATTCCTTCACGTTCATTCTGCATGTGTCTTTAGGTCTGAAGTGAGTCTTGTAGGCACCATATAAATGGATCTTGCTGTTTTATTCATTCAGTCACCCTGTCTTTTGATTGGAGCTTTAGTCCATTCACATTTAAAGTAATTACTGATGTATTATTGCCATTTTGTTACTTCTTTTATGGTTGTTTTGTAGTTCTTCTTTGTTCTTTTCATCCCTTGTCTTTCCTTGTGGCTTGATGGCTTCCTTTAGTAATATGCTTGGATTCCTTCCTCTCTTTTTTGCCTATCAAGTTTTTGATTTGTGGTCACCATTAGATTCATATATAATATCCTATGCATATTACAATCTATATGAAGTTGATGGTCGCTTAAGTTTAAACCCATTCTAAAACACTAAATTTTTACTACAGCCCCCCCCCCCATTTTATGTATATGATGTCATATTTTACATCCTTTTATTTTATTCCTTGGCTGATTTTCATAGATATAATTGATTTTCCTGCTTTTGTGCTTTAACCTCTGTACTGGTTTTATAAGTAATTAATCTACTACTTTGATTACGTTTGTATTTACCTGTGAAAGTTTTTCCTTTCATACTTTTCTTACTCCTGATTATGGCCTTCTCTTTCCACTCTAAGATTTTTCTTTAACATTTCTTATAAGCCTGGTTTAGTGGTGATGAACTCCTAACTTTTGTTTGGGAAACTCTTTATCTCTCCTTCTCTGAAAGATATCCTTGCTGGGTAGAGTATTTGGTTGCATGTTTGTTTGTTTCTTTCTTTCTTTTAGGACTTTGAATATATCATGCCACTGTCTCTGGCCTGCAAAATTTCTGCTGAAAAATCAGCTGAGAGCCTTATGTGGTTTCCATTATATGTAACTGTTTTCTTTTGCTGCTTTTTAATACTTTTTGCCATTTTAGTTATTATGTGTCTTGGCGTGGACTTCCTTGGGTTGATTTTGTTGGAGGCTTTCTGTACCTCCTCGATCTGGATATCTGTTTTCTCCAAATTAGGGAGTTTTCAGCTGTTATTTCTTCAAATAAATTTTCTGCCCCTTTGTCTCTCTTCTCCTTCTGGGATCCCTATAATGCAAATATTATGCTTGATGATGTCACTGAGTTCCCTTAACTCACTTTCAGTTTTTTTTTTTTTTTCTTTTTTGCTGTTCAGCTTGGTTGCTTTCCATTACTCTGCCCTCCAGCTTCTGATCCATTCTGCTTCCTCTAGTCTACTCTTTATTCCCTCTAGTGTATTAATTTCAGTTATTGAGGTCTTCATCTCTGATTGGTTCTTTTTTATATTTCTCTATATCTTTGTTGAAGGTCTCACTGAGATCCTCCAGTCTTTTCTCAAGTCCATTAAATATCTTTATGACCATTGCTTTGAATTCTTTATCAGGTATATTGCATATCTCTGTTTCATTTAGCTCTTTTGATGTGTTTTTGTCCTGTTCTTTCTTTGGGATATATCCCTCAGTCTCTTTTTGTCTATCTGTCTGTGGTTGTTTCTATGTATTAGGAAAGTCAGTTATGTCTCCTGATCTTGAAAGTAGTACCTTATGAAGAAGAGGTCCTGTGCTACCCTGTAGCCCAATGTCCCCTCTTCACTGTAACCAGATGCTTCAGGAGTGTTTCCTGTGTGTGTTTTGTGTACCCTACCATTATGGCTGAGCCTCATTTGCCTTAAGTCCAGTCAGCTGCAATGACCCACTTTGCCTGTTGTGGGATGGGTTTAGAGACTATCTGGGGCCACTGTGGGTTTGTAATTGGGTGACGTCAGACCAGATGCCTGCCCCCAGTCTTTCTTCTGGGGCTGCAGTAGCATCAACCTACAGGGTACTCTCCCTGCCTTGTCCTTTGAGAGGCTTTTGTTGGTGGAGAGAACTGGCAGTTACCTCAGATCTCTGCCGCCAGTCCCTCTGTTGGGGATGCTGACACACTGATCAGCAAGGCACTTTCTCTGCACTGCCAGTTATAAGATTTGGCTTCTGGGACTGCAAACTGGTGTATATACCCCAGGCACTTTTTCAACTGCTGCTTCTATGCTGAATCTCTACAGGGTTGTTTACTATGCTATCTCTTTCGGGGAAGAGACTCAGTTTCCTCTTGCCCTTCAGCTCTCCCAGAGTTAAGATTGCTGATTTTTAAAAGTATCTGAAGTTAAGCCCCATTGGTTTTCAAAGCCAAATGTTATTGATGACTCATCTTCCCAGTGTGAGTCCCCTGTTTCTGGGGTGCCTGAAATGGGATCTGCTTTCCTTTCTCTGTGTTTGTAGCATCCCTCCCATTTGTGGTTAGTCTCATGGGGCATTTGGTTCCCAACCATGTTATCACCCCTCCTACCCTTTTCAGTGTGGCCTCCTCTCTATGATTAATTGTGCAAAGTTTGTTCTGCCAGTCTTCAGGTCATTTTCTGGGTTGGTTTTACTGATGGGGCTGTTATCTAAGTGTATCAATGGGACAAGATGAACTCAGGATCCTCCTACTCCACTATCTTCCCAGAAGTCTAACAGGACACATTAAATATATATATATATATTTATATATATATATTCCATATATATATATGGAAAATGAAACTATGAATAAAAATATTTGACTTTTGCAGCTCTAAAGAGAGCTGACTCTGGAGGCAGACTGGCCACCCAGTTTACCTCCCATCTAGGCCCAGTTTCTAGGTGTGTGCCCTGGCAGAGTCTCTGAGATTCAGTTTCCTCATTTGTAAAATGAGATGATAGCATACCATAATGAGAATTAAACAAGTAAATACATTGAAAGCGCTACTTGACAATAATGTTAGCACTAATAATTACTATTTCCCTAGAATTAAGCATGAAATAAACTTTCGGTTTTGATTAATAGACATAGCTACTTACAATTTGCAAGTTATTTCAATATACATTAGTCCATCAGATAGTCGCAAATATTGAGTGGAGGTATTTAGGACTTATGTTTTCATTCCCATTTTATAGAAACCTAAGGTAACCCCCACCCCCAAAAAACCCACATCACATTTAAAATTTAAAATAAATTATTTATAGGATGATTTATACAAAGCAATGGAAATAAGCCAAATATAATCAAGAAAAAATAATATAAAAAAAATCCTCCCTATTGACATCTTTAAGACGACTACTATAATAATACTTTTTCAAATGTCTTTGTTAATAATTTTGTGAAAAAGCATAAAGAATTAAAGAAAAAATAAAAATATGAACAATTGCAAATAGAATTTTAGGTAAGAATGTCAAGTATGTGTGTGTGTGAATACATAGTCACACATATATTCATACACACACACACACACGAGTTAAACTTTGCCCAGATTGAAACCACAATATAAAGATGCCATACATAGCTACCTACCACAGCCCCCACTGCCCCCTCATCTGAATTAAAACTACTTATCCAATTTTAGATAAAACACTAAATTGATATTTTTGTAAAATGCCTAAGATTAACTGAAGTAAAATCAGAATGCTATGCTATTTTTTTAGCAAAACATTATCACTTGAGGAAAATTTCCCAGCTTGTCCTTACGTTTTCATAAAGGAAGCTTTGGTAAAACTGCTGATAACTTCTCTCTTTCATGTAAGCAATACACAGCCTTGGGACAGAATGTTAGGAGACCCATTTTGGTCCCAGCCCGCATTGCTCTCAGGTGCGGGTCCTGAGGTCTACTGAAAATAGATCCCAGAAGGAAGTGGGTTTTTCTATCTCCCTAACTTGTACTCATGTTAGATGGTCTGGCCTTAATTCTATGTCACATATTCTTCATTGCTCCATTTGAACTTTCATCTGCTTGTTTCTCCCTGGGATTGTTGGCCCTCCAGAGCAGACAGTTAGTCCCATCCCCCCAGACACAAAAGAAAAGGATGCTTTTAACTAACTATTGAAGATATACATACTGCTATTCTCTCTACCCATGTGATATTCTCCTGAGGGACACTCTTCCTATTCTACCTCCTTCTACCCTCATGTGCTCTACCCTGTCCATCAGGTCTACCATCTCACCACGACTTGGGATTATGAGAAGGAATAACAGGAGAGGGGGACCCTGTGACAATGTCTGATATGACAGAATCAGATAGGTTTCTGAGGAAAAGACCACACCAGGAAACCATACCACAATACCACACACATACCATACCACAGTAAGTTCTTCATGAAGGCCATTTAATCTGCACAAGTCACTCTCAGCTCCCTATAGCCTGGGCCTGGAGACTCATTGACTGAGATTGACAAGTAAATGGAAAACTCATCTGTCTTTGAGTACTAGAGGGTTTGATGCCGTCTCTGATTCTAAAAAAAGAAAAAAAAAGATGGAATAAGTAGCTTAGCTGTCATCAATATTTTTTTCTGCTCCTTGTTATTGCATCTAATTATCTTGTCTTGGGGCTATTTTAGAAATGAAGGATTATAAGGCTTTTGAAAGCCCATGATTTTAGCCATTAAAATAATAAAAATGGCAGTGTAACAATGGTTACTAATATCAACCGAGTCTCAAAGATGTGAGGTCTTCTGTTCTTTGAGTACATTATTTCATTTATTCTTCATAATACCACCATGGGAATGTTTTTCTCCCATTTTATAGATGAGGACACTGAGGTTAAAGAAGTAAAGTAACTTACAAGACCAATTATATGTTGCTGTATAACAAATGAGCCTAATCTTAGTGGTTTAAACACAACAATCATTTAATTTTCTCAAAAATCTGCCATTTGGGCACTGTGTGGTGCCCATATTTGTTTCAAGCTGGATTGATGCAAAGGTGGGGACGACATGATAGCTGGGGACTAGAATCATCCAGAGACCTGTGCACTCGTCTGGTGGCTGATGCTACCAGTTGCTTGGGTCTCTTGGCTGGAATGGCCACATGTGATTTCTCCATGAAGCTGTTTGACTTTCTCAGATCATGGCAGCTGGGTCCTAAGAGTGAACACCCCAAGAGATAAGTGGAAGTTGCTAGTTTTAAAAGCCTGGGCCTGGAAACTGGTACAGTGACATTTGCAATAGTATTCTCTTGGTCACAGAGCCTAGATTCAAGGTAAAGGAGACAAAGAACTACCACTTAATGAGAGAAATATCAATGAATTTAGGGGCCATGGTTTAGAACTTGCACGCTTACTGGTATCATGTAGCTATAAGTAGAGATGCTGGGACTCAACCTTTCAATTTTATTACTTCAAAGTTCTGGTTCTTAATCATTTTTCTAAATCACCTAAAAGCTAATTTTAGATTAAGGAAGGAGAACACTTAAAACAGAGTTCTATACTGCTGTCCTGCCTGGGCCCACCTGACCTACCCAAACAGCAGTGATGACCTGCTTTCTCTCTTCCAGAACAACTGATCCTGTTGACCCCACCTGGCCAGCAGGGACATACCCACAAATGTCACTATGCCCTGTCCCTCCAGCCCAGCCCCACTTGCCACCAGTAGCTCCCTCCTGTCCTTCCCCATATATACCTGGAGCCAGGGCCTGCCCCAGCCACCTGGCCTCTGAAGCTGGAGGCAGCTGTACTGGGTGGATGGGGCCCCTGAGCACCTTGCCACTGCTCAGCTGGCTGCTGCAGAATGGTCTTTGATGAGATACTCAGCCTGCCCCAAACCACCTCCTGACCCCCCAATCCGAGCTGAGTTTTGCCCAGCCGCTGACCTGCCCAGTCCACACACCCTTGCCCTCACTTCTTTCTCACCCCTAGTCCTTCCAACTCTGCTTGCTCCCACTGGCTGCATCTTATCCAGTGTTGAGCCTTCTGTTTTGATGACCCCACACCTTACAGAGCCAACAGGGAGTAGGGCTGCTATATCCTGGGACTGAGCTTGCTGTGGAGGTTGGTTTCCCTCTTCCCACCTGAAGCTTCGGGCTGAGGCTGCAGAGTAGGGAGCTCTAAAGCACAATAATATGCATAGTGTAGAAATACTAAGAGCTATAGAGTGGCCAATCCCTCATGTGCAGCCAGGGACTCCACAGGCTCCTGCCATACTTGGATGCACACCGCTCAGGGAGGGAGGGTCCAGTGGAGGTGGTGGCATGCTTCAGCCCACTGGGAGTAGGTTCTTGGACTCTGTTCCATGTATAAATTCTCCAGAGGGTTGCTCCCCTGAGCTCCCCTTTTTTATGAAAGTGAAGACTTAGTCTTACCATGTCCACCCTTGCCAGGGCCATACAAGTTTGGAGAGGAAGAGCCACCACATCCATTGGATCAGGGCCAAGCCATGACCCTGTCTGCCTATCTCTATTAAAGCACTCCCTTGTGAAGGAAAACATTACGTATATATGTATATGTATGTGTGTGCGTGTGTGTGAGTTCTATGAATGCTTGTATAAAGTATCCCTCCAAAATTACAGCTTAAGCAGATATTGGAGTTAGAGGAGAACTTGATGTGCTTCCTTCTGCCTCCCCTATATTCTACAGACCTGGATGTTCAGGTACCAAATAGTTACACGACATGGCCATATTAGCCAGTGGCTGTGCTGGGACCAGAATCCAAGCCCATGCCTTCTCTACTGTGTTTCCACATGGGTGTACATTACTTCCTTTATCCACTTTGGATATGGGTAACTTTTTATCCAAATAACTACCATCTGTGTAGTGCTTTACAATATGATTTGTGCTTTTGTCTTTACGATCTTGTCTAGGATGTCTGCCCTAGCCCACTGGGACAAGGCAGGAAGATAGAAGCAGAGACTCTAATGGCCAATTCAGAAAAATCAAACCACTGATTTTTAGGCTTTGCAATATTATGCTAGAAAATAAAGTTATAAATCAAGTGTCAATGAATAGTATAGTGATTAGAAGCTGGTAGAAGAAAACTGGCAGTGAGAGGATTGACATATGGTGAACAGGGCAGACAGAGGTGTCTTAATGTGGTGTGGTTGCTTCAAAATGAATATCCTGGGAGTTGGATTCTAGTGGCTGCACCCCTGTTAACTATAACCACCAGGTCAGACCCTCAGTAGACTACTCTGAGGTAGGTAAGTTCTGTTATCCCCGTATCAATTTCCTAGGGCTGCCAGAATAAATTGGCCCAGAC
Organism: Phoca vitulina; assembly: GCF_004348235.1. Taxonomy (NCBI): domain Eukaryota; kingdom Metazoa; phylum Chordata; class Mammalia; order Carnivora; family Phocidae; genus Phoca; species Phoca vitulina. The sequence goes on along the minus strand of NW_022589711.1, from coordinate 64,181,053 downwards.
TGGGTGTCCTAAAACAACAGAAATATATACTCTCACCATTCTGGAGGTTAGAAATCTGAAATGAAGATGTCAGCAGGGCCACACTTCCTCCACAGCCTTAAGGGGAGAATCCTTCCTTGCCTCTTCTAGCTTCTGGTGGTTGCTGGTGCCCCTTGGCATTCCTGTATGTCTGAATCCAAATGTCCCTCATCTTATAAGGACATCAGTTCTTAGATGAAGGTCTGCTCTAATCCAGTATGATCTCATCTTAACTTGATTGCATCTGCAAACACCCTACTTCTAAATAAGGTTACATCCACATGTTCTGGATAGAATATGAATTTGGAGGGGAATGCTCTTCAACTCAGCACAGCCCCTTTTAGAGAAGTGGAGACTGAGGTCTGGACAGGTTAAGCGGTTTCCCAGATCATTCAGAGGAACAAATTGGAATTTAAAACCAAATCTTCTGATTCAAATTCTGTGTTTCTGCTGTCCCATAAAGTATGAAAGTTTTGTGATGTTATTTGATTCTCCATATAAAGCCTATAAAAAAAATGCTGCAGCATGAGTATTATCTATATTTTCACTAAGAAAGAAAATGACTGGGCGCCTGGGTGGCTCAGTTGGTTAAGCGACTGCCTTCGGCTCAGGTCATGATCCTGGAGTCCCTGGATCGAGTCCCACATCGGGCTCCCTGCTCGGCGGGGAGCCTGCTTCTCCCTCTGACCCTCCCCCCTCTCATGTGCTCTCTCTCTCTCTCTCTCATTCTCTCTGTCTCAAATAAATAAATAAAATCTTTAAAAAAAAAAAAAAAAAAGAAAGAAAATGACTTCCTTGAACTTTCTGCCCCTTCGTTCCCATAGCAACCTGTTATAAGTCTTTCATAAGTGTTATCACTTTATTGTATTTGCCCAATTATTTAACTGTTTCTACTAAAAGCAGAGGAAAAACAGCATTGGTGGTGGCTCTGGCAAATAAGAGGGAGACAAAAGGTCCTGCCTTTGTCACATAGGTTAGATACAAAGCTTGGACTTGAACCCATTCTCAGCAACCTTGACTTCATCTTACATGTCTCCTCAGAGTCCAACCTCCCCCGCTATGCACAGGGCCACTCATCCATAGGTATCATCAGGCACAGTGCCTATAATTGATGAATTTTATAAAGGCCAGCAAAATGTTAGACACCTGGAAAAATATTACCAGCCACAAAATAAAAGAACATTACAAAACTAAATGCAATATGTATTTTTTTTTATTTTTTTTTAAAGATTTTATTTATTTATTTGACAGAGAGAGACACAGTGAGAGAGGGAACACAAGCAGGGGGAGTGGGAGAAGGAGAAGCAGGCTTCCCGCTGAGCAGGGAGCCCGATGTGGGGCTCGATCCCAGGACCCTGGGATCATGACCTGAGCCGAAGGCAGACGCTTAATGACTGAGCCACCCAGGCGCCCCTAAATGCAATATGTATTTTAAATTGTGATAAAATATATGAACAAAATAACTGCAATAATTATTACAAAAATAAATATGCAAATCAGAATTGATCTAACACTTTGGTGCATTCTAATTTACTTACTATGTAACATGGGATAGGTGGCGGGTGTCTCCAACGGTAAGAATGCCTCAGGCCTATAAAGATCCTAAAAAGGCCCTGATGACCACATTAAAATCATTTGATTTTATCCTCATAAATAGGAATCAAAACAACTCCAGATTGTCTGGCATATGAGATGGGAGAGTGTGAACAGCTCTTTTTTTTCTTTTTTTTTTTTTCTTTCATCACAAGTAAAGCTGCTTCTTCTTCTTATATAACCATCTTACTCAGGCTCAGTAATGCGGCATTTGGTGAGGTCGTCATGTACTATTTGTGGCTCACTTAATCCTAGTGTTCCTCCCGGGGATAGGCCTAACAGAGAGATGTTTCATCTTGGTGTGTTTTCCTGTGAAATTTTTGATCCAATTATCTTTTAATCTTTTGCTGCACAGTGTGTTGGGCAAGCAACTTAGCAGCGAGAGCCCTTGTCTATAATGACAATTAACCCAAGAGACAAGAGAACTGAAAATATTTGAAATCAAAGACGGTAATTCTAAACAGGAGAAAGCTTTATCATTTTCTTATCTCTCTGTTCCGGATGACACCCAGATAGCTAAAAGAACAACTAGATTTTAAGGATGTTATCAGTTTTCTTAGAATTAATTTTGGTTCCAGCTCCCCCTATATTCCCATCTATGGAATAAAAGTCTTGTTAATCCCTTCAACATGAACATTTTCATTAACGTTCAAAGGCGATCTCCGACATCGATGTGGACAACACAGTTCCATATTGGGGAATCTTAAACTCTAGTTGGCAATGAGAGTTTATTTTGTTTAACTACAATAAAAGCCAAGGATGTAAGGTGACTCTACACTTTTGTCACAATTTCTCAGCCCTCTATTGACTTTCCATCCTTTCTTCTCTGGGCTAAACTCTTACACCATGATTTCAATTATTCTCTTGCCAATCTCCTCAGCTCCCTCAGCCCTCTGGCCTTCCTCTGTGCAAGCTTCACAAATCCCTGACCTATTTTCATCCCAGGATCTGTCACTTGCTTCTATGGGAACTCAACTGAGTATTATTCACCAAGATCCCCTGCTGCCCCACAGAGTTACCACTTGCAATCTGCGTTGGGGGATTCCTCCTTCTCTTACCCTTTTATTTATCTTTGGTCAGCAGCCTATCCCAGTTTCAGTGAATCCTCCAGACTTTCTCTTCAAGTCTTCATCCCAACACCCACATTCATCAAAAAGCTCAACCACCTCCATATAAGCATTAGGCTTGAGCCACCTCAAGTTTCCTTCCCAATTCCCAGAAATCTCTCTATAGCCACACCTCTCCCTTTAGTCTGAGGAAAAGGTGTCATACCCTTTGACATAAATCTCCCATCTGTGCTCTTCACTGCATCTGTCTTCATTTTCTTTCTGTGTCCCAAAACTGAAGCTGCAACGAAGTAGAAGATAGAATTCTTATTTAAAGGATAGTAAGAAAAACAGACAAGAGAACCCACATGGGTAACACAATATATGTCATTTTGCTCTTCTTGCTACAAGAATATCTACTATAGAATACTGGGGCCAGAAAAAAGTTTCCAGAGAAGGTGATACCCGAACCAAACCAAACAGGATAAAAAAAGGTCTAACCTGGATAAAAAGGAGGAAAAAGACCATCCCATGCAGAGCAAGTCTGTTTTCAGAATCATGAAAACAAGGGAGGGCTAAGCTAAAATTGAGTTACCTAGGTTGAGTGGAAAACAGTGGAATAAGGCAAGTACTTAATGATCAGACTCTGAATATGGCATACAGACTAAGAAGCTTGGGTTTTTATGCTGATAGCACTAGGGAGCCATTGAAAGCTTCTAATAATGAGAAGGGCACAATCACATTTGCATTTTAGAAAAAAACATTTGAATGCAATGTAGAAGATTGCAGTGGGATAGGCATAAGGGTTTGAACTAGCAGGAGACCAGTTAATAAATTCACAGTAACCCAGGCCAAGAAAGACAATAGGGTGAACTCTGCATTGCTGCCTTGGAGTGACAGTGGGAGGGGTGCCTTCGTATGACACCAGTACCCTCAAGAGCATCAGACATCCCTAACTACAAAATCTCTGCTATGGATGTAGATGCTGGTCCCCTGGCCTTGTGAAGGTTCAGCAGCAGATTTCACTGCTGAAAACCAGGACAAAAGTAAATAAAAGTTGTAGACCCCACAGAGGAACCAAAACTGGGTTTCTAAGCCTATGTGAAGAACTGACAAGATCAGATGTGAGTGTGAGAATGTGTATGTGTGTGTGTGGGGGGGGTAGGTATGTATGAATGAGGTATAAAGATTAATGGATGGAGTTGAAGTTCCTGCAAAAACGGGCAAAGGCATGGGGAGGATGGAGTTATAGCAACTAATCTTATATTCATTTACACTTTTTATTGGAGTGCACCCTCAGAGGAAGCAATGAAGGCATGTCACAGTCTAATCTCCTTGTCAACCAAATCTCCAAATAGATATAATATATGCTATAAGGAGGAAAACTTGAATTCAGAATGCCCATGGAAAGATGTCCCTGGCTAAAGATTTATCTATGATAATAAAACAGAATCTCTGGATATGTAAAACATGACTTCCTACAGATCTTCACCAGAGTTCTACCATCCAGGGGTATAAAATGCAGATTTTTCACTATTTAAACATCTCCTGCTACGTGAAGTAACCTCAGGAATCTCACTTAGAGACCTCACTTCTTGTTCTGAACCAGAGATACAGGTTTGCTGCAGGGTGAAAGGACATGGCTGACTGCCCTCCAAGTCCCCTCTGTGCCTCCTGATTGCCTATTCCCTTGATGTTAATAGCAAAGCTTGATACTAGATAAGATCTGTGAGTCTGATTTCACAATCCAACCCTATGTATTATATCTGAGAAGCACTAGTAAAATAACGATTTATTAATCTTACTATATGCCCAAGTTTTACCTAAGGAATGTTTTGTTCAGGGAAGAACAGGTTATACTTAAATTTTCTGGTTTTAAGTCTAGCCTGTTTGACCAAATCAAATGCTTCTTTATCCATTCAGATATTTCTGACTGATCCATCTAATTGAATGTGAATTTTTATCCACGGCATCTCTCAAGCTATCTCCACTAACCTGGACCAGTGAGAGTAGTTTTGCCCTCTTCCCCCAACAAGATAATCTCTGACTTGTTTTCAGTACATTACCAGTACAAACAAAATGTATGTTAGTGCATGCCTTCATCATCTTGTTTCTCATGTCCCAACTGGAAGGAGTCCCATGGATTAGAGTAAAAATATCTGTAAGAGAACTTGTATGCAAAGCAAGTATAGACACTGCTTTAAATCTGCAAGATAAAGCAAGCAAAGCTATGCTTTCTTCTCTAGGGCAATTTAGGCTAGCAGTAAGGCAATTACTGCCCATAGCAGAAGAAAGCTGTCCCCACAAGTAGGCAGCCTGGGAGCTGTGAATTAGCTTTTCAACACCTGAAGCATAAGTTAGAGAAAGTTAATGGCTCTTCTTTGAGAATAATAAGAAAAGCCTGGAGTTAGATGAGGTCCCTTTCTTCACAGTAATTTTGCACATTTTAATAATTAGCATTACATCAATATTTATGGTATCACAATAAAGAGGCTTATTTGGGGGAAAATGTTTGATCATGTGCATATTCTGTTCACAGTTGTCCATGACTAGAGAGAGCTCCACGTCAGGGCAGGGACAGTTTCTCTGCCAAGGCATTCTAAATCAATGCATATTGCCTGGAAGAAATTAGGCCACTTTGGAAGAACTAGCCTTACAACCCTAGACCTAAAATGTGATGCTCATCTTAAACAGCAGGTCATTTCATGGAGTGATGCTATGGCGCCTTTCAAGTACATTTTTAAAGACTAGAGGGTATCTCTGATACTATATCCTTCAGTGGTTTTCAAACATTAGGGCATATTCAGTGTTCATGGTATTTACTCCCTAACACATGATGAATATACTTCTTTTCTGTGGTGTTCTCTGGTGTTCCTTACAAAAACCCTAAACGCTAGACTAACCATGAGAAAAACATTAGAAAAAACTCAGATTGAGAGAGAGTCTTCAAAATATCTGGCCAATACTCATCAAGAGTTTCAAGATGATGAAAAACAGAAAGACTGAGAAACTGTCACAGACCTGATAAGGGGAAGGAGACATGACAACAAAATGCAGTGTATCTTGAATGGGATTCTGGAGCCAAAAAGGACATGAGTGGAAAAGATAAATTGAATAAAGTGTGGACTTTAGTTAATAGTAATGTACCAGTGCTGGTTTCTTAGTTGTGACAAATGCACCATAGTAATGCACTATATTAACGAGGGGAGACTGAGTGAGGTGTACGTGGGATCTGTTTGTACTATCTTTGCAGCTTTTTTATTAATCTTGGAAGTATTGAAAAAATAAGTTTAATGATGCCCATGGAATATCACAGACATTAAATCAGAATCTCTGGGGGTATTGGTATTATTTTAATCTCCCAGGTGATTCTCCTCTGCAGCCAAATTTGGGAATTGCTGATTTAGATAGAAGTCAATAAATGACTTTCCTACTAAATCTAACTTTCACTTTTCACTTTTAGTTTAGGTTAATGAACTCTGTAAAATATTAGTACCAGTCACTTAAAAAGGAAAGTAGAAACAGAATAAATTCATACAGTGGCTTTTAAAGATTACATTCTAGAATATATCATGAGGTCCATATGCATCTCATCTATTCTTTTACACTATCTTTAAAAACTTGTATTGGAGAGAGCTTTGGTACCTGGGGAGAATTTTATGACAAACAGAATTTAGGCAATTTAGATAATTGCACAAGAGCCCTCTGTACCTGGAAGGTCATGTGCAAGTGGGAAATATGTCCCTGTGACACATCTATAAAGTCTTTACTCCAAAGCATAAACTTTTCTTCTACTTCCTGTTAGTTTTCTAAGAAATTAAGGCTCACTTATAGCATCTGTCTCATTTTCCATCTCCATATTGTGTGGATAAATCTTCCCAATAGGGATACACTAAAAGTAAAAAATAATTCTAACTATGGGTCACTCAAATAAGAGAAACGTTTTTACTTCTAATTAAGAAAAAAAAAAAAAAAGACTTGTTGTATTAGGAGAGCTGATATTGAAAAGACTCGCTATTCAGTTGGCTGTTAGAGCATCTCCCAATAGTCCCTTTAGTAGTGGCTACATGGTTTTTCAGATTCAGCATTTGACCTATGGAGAGTCATGAGGAAAGGAAATTAGTAGCTGGAATTCTTCCAGTGACGTGGCAAATTGTTCTGGTCCCTGGCCAGCTAGTGCCAACCAGTTCACTTGGATAGCCCAGTTTTCTGATTTCTGCAGATCTGCAGGATACTTTTGGAAATGGTTCCATTTCACCCCTTCCACACTCTTTGGCTAATCTTTGTAGATTGAATGCCCACTGGCAATTTTGAAGGAGGGATCAAGTCTGCAACTGATGAGACTACAGCTAGTATCAGAAAGTCTGGCATTTGTTGTCTCCACTGTAATTTTTAGTGGCATCACAGGCAAACATAGGAATATAGAAAGATATATCAGGTATTATGGAATTGCAATATCCAAGGAGTGAGCGTTAGGAATACAAGGTACCTTTTTCACATTTAATGTATTTTTTCTCTTGTGAGTGAGTTTCCCATAATCTTTGAAGGCATTTAAAAGTCTTACTACCTGGTTTTAGGAAACATTAATATGACTTAGGCATTCAGAGAGGGAGGGAGGGAAAGAGAAAAAGTCAGCGTGTTTTGTACACAGCAAACTTGTTATTCAGTTTCCATGCCTTATTAAAACCCAGTCTTAGGGATTCTGTTCCCTTAGCAGGTCATGTGAACATACCCCAACCCTGATGCCAGGCATTATTCACTGGGCTCAGAAGAGGACATCTGGTTCAAGATGACTCACTGATTTTCTCTCCTGGGAATCTGCAATTTGGATCCAGAAGTTCTAGTTAATGTAATAGGAGCTTTTATTGTGCAGCCTTCCATGTTCAAAACAGAAAGAGGCTAGATCTACAAAGAGGCAAATGCTCAGGAAGATGCCAGCAAGGTACTGAGTGATAGATATGCATGTGAAGGGGATGAGGGAGAAGGAGCAAGAGAACCTGGAGACTTAAAGAGAATGGAGACTAACTTAGGCCCTAACTGCTTGCTTCTTGCAATTGTTGCCCTTAAATTCCATAGATTATCCTTGTATGCTAGTAAAACTTATTTTGCTTGTTTGCTTCTGTGTTTTAATCCAATTTGCACAAGAGTGTTACTCTCAGCAAAATGATTCCCAGGAGAGTATGCATACAACTCGTAAGTAATTGAAGCATTCCTTCCAAACTATAATACCTTCCATATAATTTTTGATACATAAATTTTCTATTCGTCTTTCAACATTTATTGTGTACTTAAATTATAATATGTATAACATATGTATATGAAATATGTATATTCATATATATGTATATATATGTGTATATCCATTTTTTTTTTTTAGGGAACACCCTCAAGACATCCAACTATTAATGCCAATTATGTTCTGCCCATGTTAAAGAACCAACAAAAACTCCCTAGTAATATGTCCTTTGCATAGTGATTAAAAACATGGGCTCTGGTGCCAGACTGACTGAAATATTGGAAGGATTACGTGAGTTAATTTATGTGCAGAACTTGGAACCATTTCCCACATATAAGCATTCAAAACTAGTATAGCTTATTATTATAATGTTCATCATAATTGTAACTATTATAATAATAATAATGGTAACTTTGAATGCTTATTATATATCATTATTAAAAAGTTGATTTAGTTCTGGAGAACTTGTTAGAAGAGGGAATTACAAACCTAAAAGAGCAAATCCCCCTTTTCAAGGACCATAAATCTATTTTTATTCAAAAATCAACCAAAATCAAATATAAAAGCACTAAGCTTAGAATGAAGGTTTCTTCCACTTGGGAGCCAAATTAATGGTAGAACATGAATTTGAAGAAGGTTGGACAAAACTTAGTTTAAGTGCTGCTTAGAGGTTGTTTGGCAACGTGGCAAAAAGACATCAGCCAAGACCCTGTGACTCCAAACACCTTGTACTATTTCATAAAAAGTATGAAAGGACTGTTGGTATCCCTTTTGGAAGAAGTCTGAGAACAACGTGGGATCAAGAGTAACTGATATGGCCAGAGACTTGAGAAATATGAATAAGAGCTCAAACCAAATGCCTTCTTGATTATGTGGCCAAAGAAACAAAGACTATAAGAGTATATCCTTTTTCCTATACATCCATCTTAAATTTACTCTCTTAACCATTAGAATACTTAAAATAACCATGCATTATTATTTAATATGCTCCCTAAAGAGTTTAAGAATGTCTTAGAATAAGTATGGGTAAACTGTTCTATAAACTATCAGACTGTAAATACTTTAAGCTTTGTGAGCCATTGTTTCTCTTTTGCAACTACACATCTTTTCTTGCTATTATAGCACAGAAGTAGCCATAGACAACACTTAAGTGAATGAGTTTGGCTGTGTCCTAATAAAACTTTATTTACAAAAACAGGTGATAGATCAGATTTGGCCTATGGAATATTGTTTGTCAGTGCTTGTCTTAGAAGATTTCAACCACTTTTCCCCTACAACTTTCACTCCCTTTAAGTACTTACTTAGAGACTTGGTTGGCACTTCAAAATTGTTTAATCTCTAATGATGGATAGAGCAAGAAAGTCCACACCACTAGAGCATGTATTTAAAGAGGATGAAGGCAAGCAATTGGAATGGTCAGCTTCAGGTCATGTCTCAATAATGGCATGGAAGAGGAGAGACAGGACATGCTATTGCTCAGATTATCATGCATGTGCCACAGTGGTTCTTTAATGAATCTGGGTTAGAAAATAGAACTATAACAGATCAAGCAGAGATAGTCCTACTAAGGTAAAACTGGAGGAAGGCAGCATAGGATAAACTCATTGAATAAGGCTAATTGACCAAAGGAAATAGGTCAGTCATAATATAGGGCAGTCATTGGACTGTGAACATCACAATGACAGAGAATATACTTCTTCATATATTTGGGGCCCTAACACAGAGCCTGCACTCAGAAACTGTTTAATAAATGTTCGTTGAAGTGTATCAAGGCAACAGGGAATACAATCTAACCATACCAATAGGGGGATCCAGGTGGTGGTCATTAAACACTGTGCCTATATGTGTAAGATGTCTGGCTCAAAAGATGACAGCATGAGAACAGAGTCTAGTCCTAGAAAATAGAAATATAAAAGCCAAGCAGAACTTTGTGAAGTAGGAAAGAAGAGAGGAGGAAAAATCCAGGCACTATTCCAGAGTATGTCAACACTGGAAGAGGAAGAGTCATTGGAATTAAGGTGTCTTGGAAAAATATGAGCACTTATGTCCACAGTACTGGATTCCCAATCTGGTTGATAAAAAGGAAACTTAAAGGGGATCCAAAGGAAGTCAAACAAGGAACCCATAGATGTTACTGGAACAATGACTTCTAAACCTAGAAGAGATTCTTAGCTTCAGAACTCAATGAGGTTGATGATATAGTATCATAAGTCAGGGAAGATGGTTAGGGAAGAATGGAACTTATAAATATGGCTGTTTTATGGATATAGCCAATAGTTGAAGAGGAAATGTTGAGTTATTAAAACAGAGTGTAATCCATTGAGATCATGAAACTCAGAGTCAGATATCTTGGATTTAAATGTTGACTCTGCCACTTATTGCTCTACCACATTTAGTTGTACTCTTAAGTTATTTAATATATTATCTTCAGTTAGCTTTCCTATAAAATGGGCATAAAAATAGCACCTACCTCTTAAGATTGCTATAAAAACATAATGAGGGAAATATGCAGAGTACTTTATGTATGGCTATATAGGAACTTCTCAGTAAAGGAAAGACTTTATTAAATAGGAAAAGAAAAAATATTAGGGATATAGGTCTAACATTTCCTATATTAGTATTTGTTAAAATATATTTAGATTTCTCAAAGTATAAATCTAGGAGCACCAAGTCCATTTTTACATTTTCTTTTCTATTTTGGCAAGAGCCAGAACTCTTGGATTTTGCAAATTTTGCTAAAAGCAATTTCCAGGATAGACTGGGAGCCTCCAGCAAATCAGAACCCAATCTATGGGTTCAGGTTGAAGTTTAGAGACTGCTCTACTGTGAGGTAGACTGGCAAGTTTGCAGCTTGAAGAAAAATACATGAGCTCCAGCACTGCAAGGAAAAACTTTAATTTTTCCTAAAACTTTCTCAGAATCAGCAACTCCTCTGTCCCTTAGATTTTTCCTGAAACCAAGAAATGAGCCAAACAGGAAATAGCTATCCTTAGAAGGCTGTCAACCAGTCTTGTGGGCCTGTTATGATTTTAATCTGAACCTTTGGAGGGGTCAAGAGAACACTAGTGTGGCCTAGTATTCAATGTATCAGTGGATTCATCAAACAGGACCTTTTATTCTTCTTTTTTTAAGATTTATTTATTTGAGAGAATGAGCGCATGTGAGACAGGGGAGAGGAGCAGAAGGAGAGAGAGAATCTCCAGTAGACTCCCTGCTGAGCATGGAGCCTGATACAGGACATGGGGCTCGATCCCACAACCCTGAAATCATGACCTGAGCTGAAGTCAAGAGTTGGCCGCTTTACCAGCTGAACCACCCAGGCGCCCCCAGGAACTTTTATTCTTTACGGTTTTCTGGGGCACAGTGACTTCTCGTCCCAAAAGGCCTGATTTGGATAGAAGATGGAAGAAAACTCAATATAGGGAGAATGTCCTCAGTCTCCCATACCTCCCCAGCCAGAGTGGGCTTCAGAGACTTACTTCAGAAAGTAAGTAACACTAGCAGATGGCATATTGCCTGATGCCAACTGCCTTTTGGAGAAAATTAAAACCAGAACCCAAGTGCTATGAAACCTTTTCATAAATGGCATGTTCTTTTTTCCACATTTTTCTAGATGTAAGGTGGATTGAGCTTCCAACTGAGCTCTGTTAAACATTTCAAATATGTCTTCATTGTGATTATAAGGCACTTAAAACATCTTCCAGGCTATCTTTGTGATAATATTTAATTCATACCAAATTTAAATATCATCTTTAGTTTCCTGAATTGAGAGGCAAAAAGTTCAAATAAGAAAACAAAACTTTTAGATTCTGTGTTCTCTTATTTGAAATGATTGAACATAAGATCCACAGAGCCTCCAGGCATTGCAACACTTAAATTATGCTTTCACCTTGCAGAATCAATATGGTCATTTGTCATTAAACAGTTACTCAGAAGGAAAATATCAACAGCACAAGGACATTTCATTTGAATTTTCTCTTGGACCTCCTACATCAGAATCAATATGAGTATTACTATAAAATAGTGACAACTTGGCTTCCCCCAAAACTTAGTTAACTAGAAAGTTGGGACTCAGGAATCTGCTCCTTGGCAAAGATTCCTGCAGATTCTTGTATACTATAAAATTTGAGAATCAATGATTTAGGGATTCTGTTCTGACACTAGGTTTAATAGTCAACAAGATTTTAAAAGTAAAATTACATAAACTTTCTAATTCATTTTTATCCATAATTTCTGTCACTTCACTGATTGTTTTATTATATTAAAATATTGCATTACTGGGGCACCTGGGTGGCTCAGTCATTAAATGTCTGCTTTCGGCTCAGGTCATGATCCCAGAGTCCTGGGATTGAGCCCCGCATCAGGCTCAGTGGGAAGCCTGTTTCTCCCTCTTCCGCTCCCCCTGCTTGTGTTCCCTCTCTCGCTGTGTCTCTGTCAAATAAATAAATAAATAAATAAATAAATAAATAAATAAAAATATTGCATTACTAAAGCCAAATAAAAATTTTAATTTTGAACCAAATATGCAAAATTTCAGTATCTTTTTCTATCGGCACCATATATAGTATTAACTGGAAATTTCAAAAAATAATTACCTTGTCTTTCACAAGAAAAAAAGGAAAATTTAATAAAAAGACATGAAACTATTATCAAGCATTGGAAAATAGGAGCCAACGGACTCTTATCTCTCATAAAAGGAGCACAAATGAGGTAAACCCTATAATTTCCCTGGCTTCACTTCAGTAGACTCTTCTAAGAATGCAGTTCTGGGAGGAGGGACTGAAACAGATCAAGGTAGTTTTGTTGAGTTGAGGAAATAGAGATTCAACTGTGAGAAAGTTGAGGCAGAAAGAATTTTCAGGCCAGGGACCTGGAAGGAGTGAGTTATACAGAGGGAGTACCTCAGAAATCTGTATAGAGGTCTACTTGGGTGTGTTGCTAAAGACCAAGTTGTATATACGTAAAGTGAAGTTCAGTGATACCAAGCAACAAACAAACAACATTATTAACTACACAATTCCTGAGCTTACACAGGGGTAGAAAATACTTATGTTCCAACCAGCCAGAGAGTAGAATGCTCAATAAAAATTCAAGGTATTTATCAGAGGCCCAGGAGTCAGACCTTAGTAGTAATGCTACACTGGACAAAAGGCTGTTCTAAAACTTTTCTAATAAAGATTAAAATTAACCTAATAAGATCAAGTTGATTGCCAAGTGATTTACTTGCCTACCAAAATAAACTTCAATAATTTTTAAATAAAGACAACAAAAGTCAATGTATGTATATATGCGGTATATATACCTGTGAAAGGGAGGTATATGCAAAATGACCTCCAGAGGCCAAAGGGGCTATAAGACCAAAGCATGACAAGTCCAGCTTGATGAGAAATGGTTTATTAAGGGGACTTGACAGAATCCTGTCTTAGGCAGCTGCAAGATGAGTAGATCTCTGTAACCCCACCTCCCTTAAGACCTGCTTTTATAGCCCTAGAAGCTGGGAGTACATGCTGAGGAACCACCCAGGAAGAGAATGTTTAAGAATAGGTGTGTGTCCTACTCATGTCTCTAGGGAAGATCAAGGGTGTTATGCCCTAAGGGTGTACTTAAGGGTAGTAGTTAAACAAAAGGAAAGAATGTGGAAAGGGGGAGGGGGTCTGTGCTCAAGAAGCTTTCAAGTCACAGAATGGTCATCTTGGTAGATTTAAGATACTGTTAGTCTGGTTCACACCATAGATATGATATATATAATCCTATCACAATGGCCAGAATATGATCCAAAATTAATAGAATGTAAAGATTTGGAAAAATGTCATCTATAACCATCTATGTAAAAACAGGCATAGAAATGATAGAAGTTAAAGAATTAATAGACAAAGACCTTAAAATTAAATATATGTATATTTATATACACATTACATATATGTGTGTGTGTGTATATATATATATATATATATATATAAAAATAACTGGGTAGACTTAAAAGTAAACTTGTACTTAACACTGAAGAACATATCAGTGAATTTCAAGTCCTAACAATAGAAGCCATCTAAACTGAGGCACACAGGAAGAAAGAAAGAAAACAAAATGTAAAAAGCCTCAATGATTTGTAGAGCAACCTCAAGTGGTCAGACATACATGTCATTTGAGTATAAGAAAACAAAAAACAAGAAAAAAAATGAGTGGGCCAAAACAATGTGTAAAAAAATAACAGCTAATTTTTTTTTCAAAGTGATGAAAATTCAAGAAGCCAATGAACATTAAGCAAGATAAACAGAAATCATACCACTGGAAAACAGTGATAAAGGGAAAACTTCAAAGCAGCTAGAGAAATAAGTCACAATACATATAGCAAAACAAAGATAAGAATGATCTCTGACTTTTCATGAGGAAAAAAGAAAAAAAAGTGTATATCAGTAGACAAAGTTATTACTGACAAAGTTGCTGAAAACTATTGTAATTTTACATGTAGTAAAATATCCTTCAAAAGTAAAAGGAAACCAAAAACATTTTTATACAAACAGTACCTAAGAGAATTTGATGTCTGCAGACCTACACTATAAGATGTATTAAAGCTCTTTAGATGGAAACCTGGATCTTCAAATATTAATAATGTAAGAAATGTTTAAAATGTGCAAAAAATATAAAAAATTTTTTCACTTTAAAAATTCTTTAGATTTGAGGCTATAGCATAAGACTTATAACAATGAATTGTAACATATATGGAGGTAAAACATTGGGCAGCCATAGCACAAAGAAAAGGAGGGGGAAATGGAGGTATATTGTTGTAAGATTCATACATCATACATGAAGCACTGTAATAATATTTGAATATAGACAATGATATATTAAAATTGTATATTGTAAATCTTAGAGCAACCACTAAAGAGCAAAATAGAGATACATCTTATAAGTCAAGAAAGGACATAAAACTAAATAATAAAAAATCAGAAAAAAAGACAAGGAGAAAAATGAAGAACAGAAGCAACAAGTATAAAACAAATAGAATGATTCTAGACTTAAACACATCCAGATCAAAAAGTAAATATAAACATTCTGTGTAACTCCAAATAAAAGGCAATGATTGTGATAGACTGATAAAAGGGCAACTATGTTGTGTTTATAAGAAACACATTTAAAACATACAGCACATATATTTTTAAGTAAAAGGATGAAAAAATATATACAATTTACTAATCATAAGAAAGTGGCGGTGGCTATTGAATATCACAAAAGTAGACTTCAGGATAAGGAATTTGACCGTTCATAAAGACTAATGCTTAATAACAATAAAAGGGTCAATTCATTAAGAACAAAAGTGCTAAATTGTATGTACCTAACACAGAAGCTCCAAAATTTATGAAGCAAATACTCATCAGCTTAAAGGAAAATAGACAAATCCAGAGTTATAGTGTAGAATTTTAACATTCTTCTCAGTAAAACAAGTAGGTAAAGATATCAGTAAGGATATAGATAGTTTGAACATCACTATCCACCCACTGAGCTAATGGACATTTATAGAACACTTCACCCAACAATAGCAGAATACATATATTTTTCAAGTGTACACAAAACTTTACTAAGATAAGCCATATGATATCATAAAATTATTCTCAATAAATTTTAAAATGATTGAACTTAACACAGAATATATTATCTGACTATTGTGGAAATCAATAATAAATTTAAAAAGAGATACCTGAAAAATCCCCAAATACATGGAAATCACTTTTTGGGATGGTGGAAATGTTCTAAACATTTGTCAAACATATTGCCTTATATTTTAAAATGGGTGCATTTTATCGAACACATTAATTTGATGAAATATTAACTAAAAGTATACATAAAAAATATTCATTTGACCTTGTTAAAGTGTTACAAAATTTTTATTACTGGCCTCATCTTATAAAGAGATTTATTTGTACTCTACTCATTTCTATCTTCAACATCTGGCTCAAATTTTTCTTATGCTGGAGAAGAATTCTGGAGCTTCTACTCCCCCCAAGCTTGGGGGCATGCCACTAACCAGTGGAAGTCTTAGGGGAATAACCATGGAGTAAAGGAATGACCAAAAAAACCTCCATGTTTTAAGACATGAAACAAAACCCCAGAACTTTTTACCATTTCTCATATATTAAGCTCTTTTTTAATATTTTCCCTTTTCTTTCCATTTTATCATTAATATCTTCTACTGACCTCTTTTACTACTTGTTAATCCTTTTTTCTGATTTAATCTACCTTCAACCCATATTGAGCTCTTAAATTATTTAGTTTTCATTTCTAGAATTTTCATTTTATTCCTTTTTAAAATAACTCTCCAGTGAATTCTTTATCTTATCAAATGTTTTCTTGAACCTATTAATTGGAGTCCTTTCAAGGTCCATGATTGTTCACTCCCCAAAATAGATCACCTATATGTCTGTTTCTAATATATGTATAAGCATTAATAAAAGGGGGGGGAATCAATTGATAGTAACAACAGATCAGTAACTGGCTGCAGCCAAGGGCAGATGGAATAAGAGAACTGACTATAAAGAGGCAAGTGGAAATTTTTTTTTTTTTTTTTTGGTGGGTGGGTGGGATGATAAAATGTTCTGTATCTTGATTATGGTGGTGGTTACATTTATACATTTTCTTCTGGTCTTGTACTTTTTAGTTATTCACCTAATGCTAGACATTTTATGTAACTACAACTAAGCTACTCATCCGTACATGGATTCATTCTTGCATTTATTCCAGCAATATTAAGAGCTTACTACATGCCAGTCCTTTCATTAGGGACCCAGCAATAAACAAGACAGATACAGCTTCTGCCTCATAGAACTTTCATTCCTTGGTGGTCTTCTATTTCCCATAGTTCTTTGGGCCTCCAGGTTTTCTCACTCGTTTGTTTACATAAAATGCCATGCTGTTTCTATCTGTATATCAAATTATAGACACTTATTCAAAGTCAATTTTATGCCACAGCCTAAATGAATCCTTCCTGTGCTTGAAGTAATCTCAATCTAGTCTGAACTCTCATGTTAAATTATTTGTTCCTCTAATGCTATTTGTGCAATCTATCTTGCATTATTAATGAGGTAGCCTATCTGACTAGACTTCCAATTCTTTAGGTGCAAGAATCTTGTCTTACTCTTCTGTGTACTTCAGTATTTAGAAAAGTGCCTGGGTCATAGTAAATAGATATTGATTAAATGAATGAATACATAAGTATGTCATTGTAACATGTATAAAATCATGGTCTGCATTTTCATATTTTCTACTTAGTAATTCACCAGATTCTCCACTTCTAATTATTGAGTTTGAGTCACTTATAACCCTACCATGTCTAATTCTAGCTTGCAGCTTCTATGATACTCTATGCTCACAAACCAGATAATCAAGCTTATTAAGGACTGTGTATTAAATAAATGTAATCAGACACTCAGAGAGAGTGTAATGACTTTTCATACATTAAAGCATGGCTTGAGAGTTTGGGTTTTAAATCTAATAGCTCGGAAGGACTATTTTGTCAAAATTCACATTTGGGGCTATATTTTGAAGAATAGGCAGTGGTTTCCAGAAGTCTGACCTCCATAAAAATAGGGTACTGCATTGCTAGAAAAATTATTCCTTTTGTAGAAAAGGGCCATTCTAACACTGGTTATGCGTCCTCTCTGACAAATGAGTTCTAGTGTTCAGGACTCAGAACCAGACAGCTGTCACAGCACCACTGAGGATTCCTCTAAATTGCAGCAGATGGTGCTACTTATTTGGCCATCTAATGCTATTCTGAAGTATCAGTTGGCCAACTGCTGTGGTGGAGGTATGAAAATAGGAGATTTATTTAGAGCCAGAGGATGCAGGCACAAATGTTTTGGGATGCAGAATTTAAAATGATACAGAAAAATTGTATACAACAAACTGCCGAGCCGGCTCTATTAGAGGGTGTGGCTATAAAGCCCCACCCTCAAATGAAAGCAGTCATGGAAAATACAACTTCTTTGGCCAGCTGTACTATAATCTCTTCCATGCCCTTTTCCCCTGAGACACACTCATGCTCACAGGCATACTCACACACGCACACAAACAGAGCACATGTATTTCTACACATACAGTTGCTAATGAGTCTGACATTTAAATTTAATGCCTCTTAGGAACCAGCTGGGTCACCTGTGGCTACTCTGTGGAAATATGCACAGCATGTGTCAGTGGCCTACATCAGAAGTGAGAGCCTTTCTCAGCTCCGGCTTTAAGGTAGCAGCTGCAGTCCTATGTAGCTTTTTCACAGCACACAACAATCTGGGCTTTCTGCATTACAGGGATATCAAATATTCTGGTCATGCCTTTGGTCATCTCCATAGCAGCTATGGCTCACTCCTTACTGGAATTACATCTAGTTAAACAACACTCTGCTTACCACTGCTCAGAATACAATTTTTTTAACTCTAATTTATATTATTAACTATATATAAAGTCTAAAGATAACTTATAGTAACTATTAAATAGAATACTAGTGCATTGTAAACTCTTTTTGTAAAGTCAATAAATTTCTACTATGCATATAGTGAATTTCTTGAGAAAAATGAACTAATTAAATTATTCAACTAAACAGCAATTTAAATTGGTATACTATGTTACCTGAAAGGATGTAACTTATACACAGAAAACTTAGAGATTATTTCCAGGCATATGTATTGGAGACCCAACATATATGTGGGACATGAACTGGAAATACAAAAATGCAAATCAAAATGGCAGATTAAAATAAATTTAAGTAAATCAATGGATCAGTTGTGCATGGTTTATCAAGAAAAGTGAGACTGTCGTGGATGAAAAAGCCTTTAAAACACAAAAAGAGTACCTAACCATGGAGAAGAAGGCCCCCAAATTGATCAAGATCAAAGGCAACTAGGAACTCCCAGGGAGGATGGCAGAGTAGGAGGATCCTGAGCTCACCTTATCCCATGGACACACTGAGATAACAGCCACATCACTGCGACTAACCCAGAAAGCTACTTGAAGACTGGCAGAAAACTTTCCACAGTTAACTGTAGAGAGGAGACCACATCAAAAAGGGTAGGAGGGACAGAGACACAGTTGGGAACCAAACCCCTATCAAGACTAACCACAAATGGGAGGGGCACCACAAGGACAGAGAAGCAGGAGGATCAGACCCTGCACCAGGCCCTCCAGGTATGGAGGGCCTGCACTGAGAGCATTTGGCTTTGAAAACCAGTGAGTCTTAACCACAAGTATTTACAGTTATCAGGGCTTAGCTTGGGTACTTTAAAAATCAGGGGGCTTAGCTCTGAGAGAGCCATAGAAAACTGAGTCCCTGTCCTTAAAGAGCCAGCATAACAAATAACCTGGCTGAGATACAGCATGGAAATAGCAGTTTGAGAAGCATCTGGGTTATGCTGAAGGTGATTTATTTACTAATCTCAGAATGTGCGCTGGAAGGGCAGGAAGCTTTAGGAGACTTCTCCAAGAACAAAAGTGCTTGTGGGCACCATTTCTCCCCCATCCCTATCCTAGATAGCTGGACACTTGCAGGAACCAATAATTCACCTATTTTCCTAGCATTGCATGTCCCACCTCCATGCTCTCCTGTGGATATGCCCGCTTGGCTCTCATCCCTCCAAAGCAGCCCCTGCCCCCACACACCCTGCAAACAACTCCAGCAGGGACTTGAGCCACTTCAAAGTGACTCATGCCCCTGGGAGAGGGGAAGATAACCACATATACCAATGTGCCCATAGTCCCAGGAACAGAACCTTTAGTTGTCAGTACAGTGAGTGCCCTGCTGATCAATCCAACTGGGTCAGGCATCTGGTATGGCTGCCTGCATAGCCCACCAAGGAAAGCCTCTCAAAATACAAGGCAAGCAGAGTGCCCTGAAAGTTGGTGTGACTACAGTCCCAGCAGATGGATTAAGGGCAAGCATCTGGTGTGACTGCTGACATTGCCCAACTACAGGACTGTGGCAGCCCCAGACTAGCACCTTAACAGCATAGGGACAAAATCGTGCCCAGTGTACCCACAACAGGTAAAGTGGGCCATTGCAGCCGACTGGACTGAAGGCAAATGAAGCTCATCTACAATAGTAGGATACACATGACCTACATGGGAGACACCCATGAAGTACTTGGTTCTGGTGAACAGAGGACAATAAATAGTAGACTAGAGGAAGCAGAACAGATCAGTGATCTGGAAGACAAAGTAATGGAATGCAACCAAGATGAACAGAAAAAAGAATAATAAAAAATAAAAATAGGTTAAAGAAACTCAGCAATATCATCAAGCATAGTAACATTTGGATTCTAAGAATCCCAGAAGGGGAAGAGAGAGATAAGAGGGCAGAAAAATTCATTTGAAGAAATAATGGCTGAAAACTGACCTATCCTGGGAAAGAAAACAGATATACAGATCCAGGAGGCAGAGAGAGCCCCCAACAAATTAACCCAAGGAGGTCCACACCGAGACACATAATAATTACAATGGCAAAAAGTAGTGATAAAGAGAGAATGTTAAGATCAGCAAAACAGCGACATACAAGGGAAACCACATAAGGCTCTCAGCTAATTTTTCAGCAGAAATTTTGCAGGCCAGAAGAAAGTGGCATGATATATTCAAACAAAACAAAGTAATCAAAAACGCAGGAATGTTAAAGGGAAATCTTGGAGTGAAAGAAAAGGCTACAATCAGGAGTAAGAAAATTACAAAGAGAAAAAAATTCATAAGTAAATACAAACATAATCAAGGTAGTAGAATAATCACTTGTAAAACTAATACAGAGGTTAAAGCACAAAAGCAGTAAAATCACTTACATTGACAAAAACCAGTCAAGGGTTCACAAAATAAAAGGATGTAAAGTATGACATCATATACATAAAACGAAGTGGAGGAGTAAAAGGGGTTTTAGAAGGGGTCCAAATTTAAATGACCATCAACTTAATATAGACAACTATATGCATAAAATGTTGCGTATGAACCTAATGTTAACCACAAAACAAAAACGTATAATAGACACAAAAAAAATAGAAATCCAAGCATGTCATTAAAGAAAGCTATCAAACTACAAGGGAAGAGAGCAAGAGAAAAATAAAGGAACAGAGAAGAACTATAAAAGCAACCATAAAACAAGTAACAAACAGAGGACATTGCACTAGTAGGGCACTACAGGACCTCTTCTTCATAAGGCCACTACTTTTAAGATCAGGAGACATAACTGACTTTCCTAATACATAGAGACAAACACAGAGTTAGACAAAATGAGGAGACAGAGAAATATTTCCTAAATGAAAGAACATGACAAAACCACAACAAAAGAGCTAAATGAAACAAAGATGAGCAATGTGCTTGATACAGAATTCAAATTAATGTCATAAAGATACTCACTAGCCTTGAGAAAGGAGTGGAGGCAATAAGTACATACCTATCAATAATTACTTTAAATGTGAATGGACTAAAGCTCCAATCAAAGGCACAGGGTGGCTGAATGTATAACAAAGCAGAATACAAAAGAACAAATATTGTTGAAATGTACATGCTACCCAAAGCAATCTACAGATTTAATAGGGTCCCTATCAAAATACAAACAGCATTTTTCACAGAAATAAATAATGCTAAAATTTATATGGAACCACAAAAGACCCTAATTGGACAAAGCAATCTTGAGAAAGAAGAACAAGGCTGAAGGTGTCATAATACCAGATTTCAAGATATACTACAAAACCGTAGTTTCAAAACAGTAAGGTACTGGCACAAAAATAGACACATCACTGGAACAAAATAGTGCAGGAATAAACTCATATGGTCAATTAATCTTCGAAAAAGGAGGCAAGAATATATGATCGGGAAAAGAATATACAATGGGGAAGCTGGACCACTTTTTTACATCAGATACAAAATAAATTCAAAATGGATTAAAGATCTTAATGTAGGACCTAAAACCTTAAAACTCTTAGAAGAAAGCATAGGCAATAATTCCTTTGACATCAGCCATAGGAACGTTTTTCTAGATATGTCTTCTCAGGCAATGGAAACAAAACAAAACTTAACTATTGGGACTGACTACACCAAAATAAAGAGCTTTTGCACAGCGAAGAAAACCATCAACCAAACAAAAGGGCAACCTATTGTATGGGAGAAAATATTTGCAAATGATATAATCCACTAAAGGGTTAATATCTAAAATATATAAAGAACTCATATAACTCAACAACCCCCCCCCAATAGTAATCTGATTAAAAATGGGCAGAGGACCTGAATAGACATTTTTCCAAAAAAGCCATACAAATGGCCAGCAGACACATTAAGGTGCTCAATATCACAAATCATCAGAGAAATACACATCAAAACCACAATGAGATATTACCTAACACCTGTCAAAATGTCTAGAATCAAAATGAAAAGAAATAATTAGTATTAGTGAGGACATGGAGAAAAAGGAACCCTTGCGCATTGTTGGTGGGAATGCAAGCTGGTGTAGTCACTGTGAAAAACAGTATGTAGATTCCTCAAAAAATTAAAATTAGAATTACCATATGATCCAGTAATTCCTCCACTGGATATTTATCCAAAGAAAATGAAAGCACAAATTTGGAAAGATACATGTACCCCTATGTTCATTGCAATATTTTTTTACAATAATCATGATATGGAAACAACTCAAATATCTATCCGTAGATGAAAGCATAAAAAAAGATTAGTATATATACACAATGGAATATTACTCAGCCATCAAAAAAGAATGAGATCTTGCCATTTGCAACAACACAGCTGGATCTACAGGGTATAATGCTAAGTGAAATAAGTCAGAGCAAGACAAATACTATAGGATGTCATTTGCCTGTGGAATTTTAGAAAGAAAGAAAGACAAAAAACAGACTCTTAAATACAGAGAACAGACTGGTAGTTGCCAGGAGAAGTGGGCAGGAGGATGAATGAATTAGATAAAGGGGACTACTGATCTTGATGAGCACTGAGTATTGTATAGAATTGCTGTATCATATTTATACCTGAAACTAATATAACACTGTATGTTAGTTGTACTTCAATAAAACAGATCAAAAGCAACTAAAAATTGAAATTGCTTTAAGTATGTACATACATATATACATACATAAACTCTTGCAATAAAAATGAGAATTGTCCTAGAAGGACCTTGTAGCATTAAATGGGTAAAACTTTTTAATGAAAAAAACAGGGGTGACTATCAGCTACAGAATAGATGGAGAGAAGACACCCATAATCACAGCATGCAAAATGCCCTGGGAACCAGTGAGCTAGAAGCAGATAGGCCTGTGAATGCTTTTCTCCTTGTAGGAGAAAATATTATCAAGGATCTCTCTACCAAATTATCTTTCCAGTAGGTTCTAAATCCTTGAAACGCCTGTAAGAAAATTTAGGAGTAAAAGTGTCTTCCATACTATCAGGACAGTAAGAGCCAGCAGAAATACCAGACTCCAAGCTATTGGTATTTATCAACACAGTTTCTTGTCTGACAGCTACAGTCATAACTGATTTCCTTTTGTGCCAGGTTAACTCTTTGCCCTGACTTGAGATTTATGGCTCAAATTGTTTAAATCCTATTAATTTCTTTTCATGAAAAAATCTATTGCTGACTTGCTTACTGACTTATTTCCTGACTGGCTGGTTCAACTTCCACCCCATCTCCTATCCTTGCTACCATCCCTTCTACCAACTCTCATAAGGTGAATTAGGCCTGATACGTAATTTGCCATTTACATTTCAAGCTTGTGAACTATACCTGTGTTGTAGCCCATTTCACACTATCTGGAAGACACGCTATAGACACAGATCCAAAATGGTAAAATTGTAACATACTTAGGTCAAAATTGACAAACCAGACTTAGAGAATCTGTATTATAATAGTTAATATTTATGGAGTAAGTACTAAGTGATAGGGTCTGTTTTAACTTCACATGCTCACATTACTTAATTCTCTAACAGCTCTTTGATTTAAGTAGTAATTAACCTCATTTTACTAATGAGGGAGCTGAGGAACAAAGAGATTAAATAATATACCTACTAATATACCTACTACTGCTAAAAAATGGCAGAACTAGTATTTGAACCTAGGCAGTTTGGAGTCAGAGCATCTCCTATTAAGTATTATGTTGTATGGGATCTTCTTGAGAAATGAAAAACATTAAGAAAAAGAATCATGGTGGTATTAAGACAGTGTATAAATTATCATTGCAAATTACAATCTTCAAGAATATCTTTAGAGAAGAGCTTAGCCAAGGGCATAACTTGGCTGAGGGCTTGCGTGGGTGCATGTTGGATACACTCATCATCCTGAGAGGACCCGGAAGAGCAGACTGGTTCTGGAGGCCCCGGGGTCCTCGGGAAGTGCACTTGCTGGCTTACTGAGGTCGCCTGAAATTCCAGTAGGATACCATGGGCTGATCTGAAGGAATTACTCACTAAGCAAGGGACACTCAACTGCTAAATGAGCCTCACGTGTTAGAACAGAAAGAGTGGTCTTCATGCCCTACGTGGGGCTTGAACTCATGACCCTGAGATCAAGAGTTGGATACTCTACTGACTGAGCCAGCCAGAGATCTGCATGGGGAAAGATTTGTTCATGCAGAGAAAAAGAATAGAAATGGCCACACCATAGGAGTGCCCAAAGTGGGACACACTAGAGTCGTCAAGATACCATAGAGGAAATGCTGCAGTTTCTACAGGAAATCGAAGAAAAGAATAGCAGCAACTCTATGAACAGAAAAGCAACCACTTTCTGGAAGGTAGGACGTGCAGAGAAGTGAATACCAGGCAATATACGGGAACATAGACTGCTGTGGGAGGGAGCCTCCATCAGCCGGCTACCAGCAGCAGAGTATAAAATGGGAACTTTTAGAAGTCTGCTCCGCTGAGGGACATCACTCCAGTGGCTAAGCAGGGGGTGGAACCCTCACTGGGACAGTGTGATCTCAGGACCTTCGGGGTCACAGAGAGACCGGGGGTGCCTGAGTGTGGCAGAGCTCCCTGGTATTGGGGCAGGGAAGCTGGCTGCAAAGACAGAGCCGAGGAGTGGGCTCTCAGCTCAGGGTTGCCATAAACCATGATCCACGGCGCAGTGGCCACTGCTCTTCCAGCAGGGACCCAACAAGTGGCAGATCTGGGGAGACTCCCCTTCCTCCCCGGGGAGAAGCGGCGTGGGAGTGCACCACAGGAATCTGCTGGGTTTGGAGACTCCAAATGGGTCATGTGCCAGAGATAGAAACACTCGTCCACAGGCCGGGTGAGCACGGAGTGCAGCCGGAGACCGGGGAGACGGGAGTGATTGACTGCTTTTCTCTGGGGGTGCACTGAGGAGTGGGGCCCCGAGTTCTCGGCTCCTCTGGGGCAGAGATTGGGAGGCTGCCATTTTCAGTCTCATCCTCCAAAGCTGTACGGAAAGCTTGCAGGGAACAAAAGCTACCAAGAGCAAACCTGAGCAGATTACTTAACCCGGACCCCAGCAAGGGCGGGGCAATTCTGCCTCCGGCAAAGACTTTGAGAACCACTGCAACAAGCCCCTCCCCCAGAAGATCAGCAAGAAGAGCCAGCCAAGACCAAGTTTACTGATCAATGAGAATGGCAGAACTCCAGCACTAGGGGAATATAGCACATAGAATTCATGACTTTTTTCCCCATGATTCTTCAGTCTTTCAAAGTTAATTTTTTTAATTTTTTTTCTATTTTTTTTGAATTTTTCTTTTTCCCTTTTTTAACCAACATCTTATTAAATTCTTTTTTTAAATCTTTTTTAATTTTCATTTTTAGAGTCATATTCTATTCCTTCATTGTAGTTAACCTTATTTTTTGTATATATATGTTTTTCTCTCTTTAAAATTTTGGGATACAGTTTCTTCTAACACACCAAAATATACCCTAAATCTCTAGTGTATGGCTTTGTTCTAGTCTCCTGCCTAATTACATTCTCTCCTTTTTTTTTTTTTTTTGATTTTTTAAAAATTTTTCTTCTTTCTTTTTTCAACCAACTTCTTATCAATTTCTTTTATAAAATCATTTATAATTTTCATCTTTACAGTCATATTCCATCCCTTTGTCATATTTACCCTTATTTTTGTACATATATAAGTTTTTCTTTCTTTAAAATTTTGGGAGGCACTTTCTTCTAATAGACCAAAATATGCCCAGAATCTAGTGTGTGGCTCTGCTCTATTCACCAGCCTGATCATATTCTTTTTTTTTCTTTCCCTTTCTTTTCCCCCCAGTTTCAGGTCTCTTCTGATTGTTTAGTGTATATTTTTTCTGGTGTCGTTGTTAACATTTTGTTTGCTCATTCATCTATTCTCCTCTGGACAAAATGAAAGATGGAAAAATTCACTTCAAAAAACCAAGAGGCAATACCAACTGCCAGGGACCTAATCAATACAGACCTTAGTAAGATGTTGTAATGAGAGTTCAGAATGACGATTATCAAGATACTAGCTGGGCTTGAAAAAAGCATGGAAGATACTAGAGAATCCCTTTCTGGAGAAATAAAAGAACTAAAATCTAACCAAGTCAAAATCAAAAAGTCTATTAATGCAGTACAATCAAAAAATGGAGGCTCTAACTGCAGGATAAATGAGGCAGAAGAGAGAATTAGTGATAGAGAAGACCAAATGATGGAGAATAAAGAAGCTGTGAAAAAGAGAGATAAACAATTACTGGATCACGAGGGCAGAATTCGAGAGATAAGTGATAGCATAAAGTGAAACAATATTAGAATAATTGGGATCTAAGAAGAAGAAAGAGAGGGGCAGAAGGTATATTGGAGCAAATTATAGCAGAGAACTTCCCTAATTTGGGGAAGGAAACAGGCATCAAAATCCAGGAGGCACAGAGAACCCCCCCTCAAAAGCAATAAAAATAGGTCAACACCACGACATCTAATAGTAAAACTTACAAGTCTCAGAGACAAAGATACAATCCTGAAAGCAGCTCGGGACAAGAGGTCTATAACCTACAACAGTAGAAACATTAGATTGCCAGGAACCTATCCACAGAGACCTGGCAGGCCAGAGAGGACTGGCATGATATATTCAGAGCACTAAACGAGAAAACTATGCAGCCAAGAATACTATATCCAGCTAGGCAGTCATTAAAAATAGAAGGAGAGATAAAAAAAACTTCCAGGAAAAAAAAAAACTAAAAGAATTTGCAAACACCAAACCAGCCCTACAAGAAATATTGAAAGGGGTCTTATCTAAGCAAAGAGAGAGCCTAAAAGTAACATAAACCAGAAAGGAATAGAGAGAATATATATTAACAGTCACCTTACAGGCAATACAATGGTATAAATTCATATCTTTCAATAGTTACCCTGAATGTAAATGGGCTAATTGCCCCAAAAGACATAGGGTATCAGATTGGATAAAAAAACAAGACCCATCGATATGCTGTTTGCAAGAGACTCGTTTTAGACCCAAAGACACCTCCAGATTTAAAGTGAGGGGGTGGAAAACCATTTACCATGCTAATGGACATCAAAAGAAAGCTGGGGTGGCAATCCTTATACCAGACAAATTAGATTTTAAACCAAAGACTATAATAAGAGGTGAGGAAGGACACTATATCCTACTTAAAGTGTCTATCCAACAAGAAGATCTAACAATTGTAAATATCTATGCCCCTAACATGGGAGCAGCCAATTACATAAGCCAGTTAATAACAATATCAAAGAAACACATCCACAACAATACAATAATAGTAGGGGAATGTAACGTCCCCCTCACTGAAATGGACAGATCATCTAAGCAAAAGATCAACAAGGAAATAAAGGCTTTAAATGACACACTGGACCAGATGGACTTCACAGATATATTCAGAACATTCCATCCCAAAGCAACAGAATACACATTCTTCTCTAGTGCCCATGGAACATTCTCCAGAATAGATCACATCCTAGGGCACAAATCAGGTCTCAACCAGTACCAAAAGATTGGGATCGATTCCCTGCATATTTTCAGACCCCAGTGCTTTGAAACTAGAACTCAATCACGAGAGGAAAGTCAGAAAGAACTCAAATACATGGAGGCTAAAGAGCATCCTACTAAAGAATGAATGGGTCAACCAGGAAATTAAAGAAGAATTTTAAAAATTCAGGGAAACAAATGAAAATGAAAACACAACTGTTCAAAATCTTTGGGATGCAGCAAAGGCAGTCCTAAGAAGAAAGTATATAGCAATACAAGCCTTTCTCAAGAAACAAGAAAGGTCTCAAATACACAACCTAACCCTACACCTAAAGGAGCTGAAGAAGGAACAAAAAATGAAGACTAAACCCAGCAGGAGAGGAGAAATAATAAAGATCAGAGCAGAAATCAATGAAATAGAAACCAAAAGAACAGTAAAACAGATCAATGAAACTAGGAGCTGGTTCTTTGAAAGAATAAGATTGATAAACCACAGCCAGACTTATCAAAAAGAAAAGAGAAACAACCCAAATAAAACCATGAATGAAAGAGGAGAGATCAGAACCAACACCAAAGAAATACAAACAATTATGAGAATATATTATGAGCAACTATATACCAGCAAATTACACAATCTGGAAGAAATGGATGCCTTCCTAGAGGTGTATCAACTACCAAACTGAACCAGGAAGAAATAGAAAACCTGAACAGACCCATAACCACTACGGAAATTGAAGCAGTAATCAAAAATCTCCCAACAAACAAAAGCCCAGGGCCAGATGGCTTCCCAGGGGAATTCTACCAAACATTTAAAGAAGAATTAATACCTATTCTTCTGAAACTCTTCCAAAACATAGAAATGGAAGGAAAACTTCCAAACTCATTTTATGAGGCCACCATTACCTTGATCCCAAAACCAGACAAAGACCCCATCAAAAAGGAGAATTACAGACCAATATCCCTT
>NW_022589711.1:64150715-64152180 GCF_004348235.1 Phoca vitulina | reverse complement strand
ATTCTTCTGAAACTCTTCCAAAACATAGAAATGGAAGGAAAACTTCCAAACTCATTTTATGAGGCCACCATTACCTTGATCCCAAAACCAGACAAAGACCCCATCAAAAAGGAGAATTACAGACCAATATCCCGGATGAACATGGATGCAAAAATTCTCACCAAAATATTAGCCAACAGGATCCAACAGTACATGAAAAGGATTATTCGCCACGACCAAGTGGGATTTATTCTTGGGCTGCAAGGTTGGTTCAACATTCACAAATCAAACAATGTGATACAGTACACTAATAAAGGGAGTATAGATCAGGGGTAGAGCATTTGACTGCAGTACACTAATAAAAGAAAGAACAAGAACCATATGATCCTCTCAATAGATGCAGAAAAAGCATTTAACAAAGTACAGCATCCTCTCTTGATTAAAACTCTTCACAGTGTAGGGATAAAGGGTATATACCTCAATATCATAAAAGCTATCTGTGAAAAAACCCACAGCGAATAACATTCTCAATGGGAAAAAACTGAGAGCTTTTCCCCTAAGGTCAGGAACACGGCAAGGATGTCCACTATCACCACTGCTATTCAACATAGTATCAGAAATCCTAGCCTCAGCAATCAGACTACAAAAAGAAATAAAAGGCATCCGAATCGGCAAAGAAGTAAAACTCTCTCACTTTGCAGATGAATGATACTCTATGTGGAAAACCCAAAAGATTCCACCCCAAAGCTGCTAGAACTCACAGGAATTCAGTTAAGTGGCAGGATATAAAATCAATCCACAGAAATCAGTGGCATTTCTATATACCAACAACAAGACAGGAGAAAGAGAAATTAAGAGGAATGTTGAAAAAGAAAAGCAAAGCTGGTGGCATCACAATTCCGGACTTCAAGCTCTCTTACAAAGCTGTAATCATCAAGACACTGGCACAAAAACAGACACATAGATCAATGGAACAGAATAGAGAGCCAAGAAATGGACCCTCAACTCTATGGTCAACTAATCTTTGACAAAGCAGGAAAGAATGTCCAATGGAAAAAGACAGTCTCTTCAACAAATGGTGTTGGGAAAATTGGACAGCCACATGCAGAAGAATGAAACTGGACCATTTCCCTACACCACACAGAAAAACAGACTCAAAATGGTTGAAAGACCTAAATGTGAGATAGGAATCCATCAAAATCCTAGAGGAGAACACAGGCAGCAACCTCTTCGACCTCAGCCACAACAACTTCTTCCTAGACACATCACCAAAGGCAAGGGAAGCAATGGCAAAAATGAACTATTGGGACTTCATCAAGATAAAGAGCTTTTGCACAGCAAAGGAAACAGTCAACAGACCGAGAGAATGGGAGAAGATATTTGCAAATGACATATCAGATAAAGGGCTAGTATCCAAAATCTATAAAGAACTTCTCAAACTCAACACCCAAAGAACAAATGATCCAATCAAGAAATTGGCAGAAGA